>NW_004444231.1:1486395-1490392 GCF_000243295.1 Trichechus manatus latirostris | reverse complement strand
CAGTTCTCCAGGAGCCTCTCCTCCTTCCCAACCTTAGGCCCCAGGGGCTCCTCCCCCAGCTCCCAGGTGGGAGACTCACTGAGGGATTCCCGGGAAGAGGGGCCTCTGCCTCCAGAGGCTACAGGGTGGAACAAATGACAGGAGCTCAGAAGTCCAAGGTCCCATCCAAGAAGACAGAAGAATTTGGTATTGGGGCTCACAGTATGTTTGTGGAGTCCACCCGGGACCTGGAAACTGGGTATTACGACCTAGAGACCTCCCTTTGCCCTGAGGCTTGAGTCACAGTCATTCAAAAAACCAAACCTGTTGCCACTGAGTTGATTCATTCATAGTGACGCTATAGAACACAGAAGAACTGCCCCATAGGGTTTCCAAGAATGTGATCTTTTTTAGGGAAGGAGATTGCTACGTCTTTCTCCCACGGAGCGGCTGGTGTGTTCTAACCACTTTTGGCCCGGCCCTTAACTACTGCACCACCAGGGCCCCTTCACAGTCACTCAATGAGGGGGAAACATCTCTGTCGGCATGGATTGTGGGAAACAGCACTCTGAACCTAACCCAGACCTGGGGTGCCCCCTTGTGTGCAGAGCCCTGTCCTTTTGGTGGGAGCCCAGGAGACCCTGGGGAGGTCCCAGTGAGGGCCGGAAAGAGCAGCTCAGGTCTTCTGTACTCAGCCCTGTGGCCACAGGGGGGCGCCACTGCTCTGCTCGCTGGGGTTCTGACTGAGCAGCCCAGGAAAGGACTAGGCTATGGTCTGAGTGGGGAAGAGAAGGCTAAGGGAGGGTGGGCATCCATGGAGGAATGGAGATGTCTTCTGAGCAGCCATGGACTCCACAGGGGTCAGGCTCAGGGGTGGAGGAGGGATGGGAGGAGAGGAGAGCTCAGGAGCCCTGCACCATATCTGAGGTTCCATCTCCTCCTTGTAATTCCTGGCCACACCCGAGAAAACTGAAAACTAGACAAATTTTCTTCTATTCCCTATTCCTTTACAGGGCTCCTACTTGACGTAGCAACAGTAACAACCTTTACATCCTTTTTTTCAGGAAGGATACATGAGAAATTGGTAACATGCTCATCGCTGGGAGGGGAACTAGGTGCCTGGGGCCTGGGAAGGGAGGGAGATTTTCCACTGAAAAATCTTTGCAATATTTTGAGTGATATTTTCAAAATATAAGTTGTATTAAAAATTACTTTTATTTGCAAGACCTTTTACAGTTACAGTCTAGTGTTCATGGATGTGGTTGTGTGATGGGCCCAGATTGTGGCCTCTCCTCTGTTGTTCTAGAACACACTAGGGTGTTCCAACCTCAGGGCCTTTGCACGTGCTGCTCCCCCTGTGGAAAACTTGTCTCCCAGGTATCATTTCCCTCCCTGACATTCTCTTCAATGTCATCACTGAGAGGCCCTCCCTGGACGACCCACCTCAAGTGGCATTGTCAGCCTCCCTCTGAGCCTACCCTGTTTTGCTTTTGTTCACATCCTTTTTACTGACATTTAGAAAATGTATTTACTTTAATTGCTTGTTGTCTATCCAGAACATAAGTTTTATAAGAACAAGGTTAGGGATTTTGATTGTTTATAGATGTATTTCCACTGCCTTGAATAGTGCCTGGTTGTTGCTTTAAAAACATTTGTTGAATGAATGAATGAATTCACACGCAGACCGATACACTCACACATACAGACTCACACAGGGACACACACTGTTATAGCTATTCTCACACACATTTAGCAAACTCTCACACGCATACTCTTATAAGTCTAATTTTCATTGAACATTATGTTGTGAACATTCCCCATGTCATTAGGTATTATTTCCCAACTGAGAAAAATTTCAAGGATATAGAGTTTGAAAGACTAGTACAATATTTGCTTCATGCATATAATAAATTATTTCTATAATTTTTGTTGAGACACTTGGAAGTCTCTTGCAAATCTCATGACCCCACTCCTAAATACTTGAGCATCTACCTCTTACAAATGAGAACATGTGTGTTCAAGCCATAATATTATTATTACACTGAGAAAAATAACTAATTCCCAAATATTATCAAATATCAAAGTCATATAAAATTGTCTTCATTATCCTCCAAATGTCTTTCATATTAGTTTTTTGGAAAAAAGTCATTTTATTTGGAAACAACATTTCAGCATCCACGCAACATGCAGTTGTGTGGCTAAGCCATGGGGACTCTTGGGACTAAGCACACAGCTCCCCTAGGCGTTCAGTCCCCTCATCAGGGCAAAGGAGGGGCCCCTGTGCCAGGAGTCACATCTGGTGCCCAGAAGTCCCCCCTGTGACAGCAGGTGTCCAGACTACCTGGGACCTGGTGGAACATAGTCCCTTCCCACAAAGGTTAACAAGGAACCTGAGTACTTCCTGTAAGACCCCCTGTCCCAGGCATTCCACCCCATAATCAAAGGGTCAAGAAAGGGTCCGCACACTGAATCAACACCTCAGCACCCCAGATCTCTTCATCTCCATAGACAGAGGCCAAGTGAGAGCCCCGAACTCCAACTCCTCCCCACCTTCATCTCTCACCACCTCACTACCAGTATCTGCCTCTAGCCCACCAGGACTGATCCCATCATGCCCCTTCCCCTGGCTGTGTCAGTCACACCAGGTCCCCCATTACCCTGCACTTTCATCTCCACAAGGCTCTGCACACCCCGATTCTGTCTCCGCTCCCACCCTCTCCCCAACTCCTGGCAGCTTTCCTCTGTGCCCTGGAGTTCTCAGCCCAAGATCAGCACAGTCTCCTGAGTCCTCTCAGGATGGTCCTTTCATCTCTAGCTCTGACAGAGACCTGGGTCTCCTGAGGACACTGTTCCTCTGAAGTGCTCCCACAGGGGGTGTTTCCCCTCCCACAGGCCTTGTACCCCTGGGTGTGGAGGTGGGCGGACCTCCTTGCTCCTTGTTGCTGCTCTCAGACCTTTCTCCCTTCCTCCTCCCTAAAGTCCCCAACTGTGAATCTCCTGTCCTCAGATTACAGCCCCTCCTCCCCTCATTGTAGCTGTCACCTATGGACGCTGGCCCATTCCCCACATTTCCCAACTGTCTTTTTTTTTTTTTTTTTGAGGTGCAAATATACACACCATACACACATGGATCCGACAATTTCCACATAATTCAGTGATGTTGATTTCAGTCTTCATGTTGTGAAACCATTCTTACTATCCTTTTGCAAACCATTCCACCACCATTAACAAACTCAATGCCCCCTAAGCAAAAAAATCCCCCTACCCACCTTCCTCTTGTCCCTGGGGAAGCCAAAAAAACCCACTGGTTCTGACTCACAGCGACGGTATAGGACAGAGCAGAACTGCCTCATAGGGTTTCCCAGGAGGAGCTGATGGATTCAAACTGCTGACCTTTTGGTTAGCAGCTGAGCTCTTAACCACTGCACCACCAGAGCTCCACCCATGGGGAACAGGGCATGAAACACCTGGACAAGAGAAGGGGGAGGGGGGCTTACGTTCATCTTGGAGAAATCCTCCAGTAGCACTAATAATTTTTGTATTCTATGTTATCTGTGTATATCTGGTGGTGCAGTGGATAGCTGCTAAACAAAAGGTCAGCAGTTCGAATCCACCGGCCGCTCTTTGGAAACCCTATGGTGCAGTTCTACTCTGTCCTATAGGGTCGCTATGAGTCAGAATCGACTAGACGGCAATGGGTTTGGGTTTTTTTTGTTTTCGTATGTTATCTATATCATGTAAGTGAGATCATACAGTATTTGTCCTTTAGTGATTGACTTAATACGCTCAGCATAGTGTTTTCAAGGTTCGTCTATGCTGTGGCACCCATCAGGACTTCGTTTTCCTTTATGGCTGAGTAATATTCCATGGTGTGTATGTACCACATTTTGTTTATTCGTTCATCTGTTGATGCACATTTCGGTTGTTTCCACCTTTTGGGTGTTGTGACTCCCACATTTCTTGACTATTTTAGCTCATGGCTCACGGTCACTCGAGCATCACTATCTCTGCCCTTGTC
>NW_004444231.1:1466357-1476403 GCF_000243295.1 Trichechus manatus latirostris | reverse complement strand
CAGGTATTTATTGTATCATAATTCCTTAAACTGGAACTTTTCAAAGTGAAACTTATGAACCATTACTGTTTTTTTTTTAAAGAGAAAATAAAATACCAATGTTCATTGCAAGGACCTACTCACATTGGAACAAAGCCACAGTCAATTGTTATGAGCCATGTCAGAGAGAGGACAGGGGAATTGTGAAAAGTATGCTGGAAGCTATGCCACCAGTATTTCAAATAGCAGCAGGGTCACCCACGATGGACAGGTTTCAGTGGAGCCTACAGACTAAGAGAGACTAGGGAGAAAGGCCTGGCAATCTACTTTTGAAAATCAGCCAGAGAAAACCCTATGGATCAGAACATTATTTGATTTGCAACTGATCATGGGGGTGGGGCAGGACCAAGTAGTGATTTGTTCCGTTGTGCATGGGGTTACTGTGAGTCGGGGGCCCGCTCACTGGCAACTAACAACAGAAATAGGTCACTTGAACTTCTACTCACCGGTGTCTCTACTGATTTTCTGGTGTACAGTGTTCAGTTTGACGTACGGGGTTAATTCTATCTTATGAAGGATTTGTTGTGTTCCTTACACTTAAGCTCACATACAACTGTATTAAGTACACTTACTGAATGAGAAAAGCACATTGTTGATCAATATAAATTAAACCGGAAAAAATAATAAATAACCAATGATAGCCTAGCAAGTACAAATGGCAAATGCATAAAACTGCTTTAAAAAATTCTAAAAGCACATAATAAGATTGCTTTTTAGAATCACTCCAGTGTCTAAATCACTTCTAGTAAATCACATTGAAAATCACGGTGAAAGACGTTAGATTTATTATAGAATGCCTGATCAATAGTCAGGTGTTTGAAAACATTTCGTTCCCAGATTGGAGTTCACCTTTTTGCCAACCACATCACATCCGAAGTGTCACTGTGATACTAAGGTAGGTGCACACACTGAGGTATGAACTTCACATTTTTCTAGCTGAAAATCAATCTCATTAGGCAAATATTTTTGAAGATGATACTTGAATGCGAAAATTGTCACTTATTAGCTAATATTTTTTGCATTCTTAACAATCTAATTTTAAAAGTTCAAGAAAAAAACAAAGATAGTTATTATCTTAAAAGCATTATTGTTATGGCACCCAAGCCATTTACTCTAGCTACTCTACATTTTCAACATTGTTGTAAAATAATGAAGAAAATATTATTAATAAAGGCATTTTCAAGAAGAATGAAATATCTGTGTCTCTCTCGTCTGTCTCAAACTTTTAATCATTACTTTTTTTTAAACGTGAAGCAGTAAGGAACAATAATTAGATAAAAAGCAGCATTTAATTTACAAAATCCTGAAATGATACTTAATTTTAATTTTGGTTTTAACATATAATTCTTTGATCCTCTTCCCATCAAAAGTGGAGCTTAATTCTCTCCTCTTAAAGGGTAGACTGGTCTTAGGAATAGAGTTTTATCTCCGAGTCTAGGAGACAAAACAGATTGTGATTTCCATCTTGGTCTCTCTCAGATCACTTGCTCTGGCGGAAGCCAGCTGCTGTATCATACACCTCCTGGGACCAGCCATTGAGGAACTGAGGCCTCTCTCAACAGCCACGAGTGAGCCGTATCAGATGCGGATGCCGCAGCCCCAGCCAAGCCTTCAGATGATGCAGCCCTGGCCGACGTCTCGGCTATAACTTCTTGAGAGGTGCTGAACCACAAACACTCAGGTAAACTTCCCTGATTACCGACCCTTGGAAACTGGAAGAAAAATGTTTATTGCCTTTAGTTGCTAAGTTTTGGGGAATTTGTTAGGCAAAAGCAGATAACTAATACTGTGTCCAAAGAGAATAAGGAATTATTGCATGTTAATTTTGATTTGCTCTAAATTAGCTATGAGATATTAAACGTATCATTACTTGATTTTCAAATTTAAGAATAATTTCAAGGCTAAGTCGACAGATTGTATTTTATTACCAATCACAACAATCTATTTACTTGAACTTCTATTTCCAATTGTAACCAAATAAAACACAAAAGGAAACACCAGGCCATGCTGAGCGGATTCCAAGATGGCCCCCATGATATGAATTGATCTTCTGGTTATTCATCTTCCCCTAGTTATTCAATCAAACACCAATGGACCTGCTGCTGTGAAGAGATTTTGCAGATGTAAGAAAGGTCCAAATCAGTTGACCTTAAAACAGAAAGATTATCGAATAGGTGAGCCCTTAAAAGGACTGGGCTCTTCCTGAGCAAAGAGATTCAAAGGGTGATAGGGGCTCACTGTGAGGGAGGGTCTACACTATGGGCTTGAAGACGGAGGGGCAACATGGCAAGGAATGATGGTGGCCAACAAGAGTTGGGAGGACCTCCTCCCTGACATCTAGTAAGGAAACGAGGATGTCAGGACTACACCTGCAAGAAACAGAATTCTGCAAATACCTCTGTAGAAGCTTGGAGGAGAATCCTGAGTTCCAGATGAGAGCACAAGTTTGTGAAACCCTGATCAGAGAATCCATCCACACCACGCCTGGACAGCTGACATACAGAACTGTGAACAAAAAATGGCTGCTGTTTTATGCCACTAAGTTTGTGGCAATTTGTTACGCAGCAGTAGAAAACTAACACACAGGCTCAGTTCCGCCATGGATAAGCACATGGCATTTTCTCCACTGAATGAAGTTATCAACTGTCATGCACACTAGCTGCATAAAATCAAATCTTTCCTAATTTCTGTTTTTGTATTTTCCATTTTGTGATTTTTATGTGATGCAAGTAAAATTTTCTACAATCGTATTTGTCATTCATCCATTCATCCAAAAATTACTTTAATGCCTACTATGTACAGGCACGCTCTACATACTCTGCACAAAACAGCCCAAACCTGCTGTGTTCATGGACCTTGCATTGTAGAGTTTTTACATGAATGACACGGGAGCCACTAGAGCCTTTTAAGTGAATTAACGGCACAATTTGAACTACCTTAGCAGGATGGCTGACCACTATAGGGGGACTAGTCTGTGTGGGGCAGGGACGGGTGGCGCTAGTGCTGCAGTTCAAGAGTGAGAGGGTGGTGGAGACCAAGGTGAGAAGAGGGCCTGAGGGAGGAGAGAGACAGAGAGAAAGGCTGGTGAAGCAGGATGCTAGGAAAGAAGCAGAAGTAAAGAATTATAAGCAGTGGAAATTTCAAGTATGTAGTTTTATAGATTTTTAATAAATATATATATGTAATTATCTAGCTGGGTATTGTTTGCATTTGATATTTAATACACTCTGTGGGATTACCTAAAAATGAATTGCCTCCTCATGTTAACCAGGTTAGAGAAAATATCAATACCAAGTGACCCAATGAAAAACAGACATCCTTGTTGTCGTCTTGTGCTAATGCCAAACCCCTTGTGTTATAGAGTAGAACTGCTCCATAGGGTTTTCTTGGCTGAAATCTTAAGGGAAACAGATCAACAGGCCTTTTCTTCCCCAGTGCCCCTGGGTGGGCTCGAACTGCCAACCTTTCCGTTATATCCTTTAGATATTAAGAATTCATACACACAGTCAATGCGTGTGCACTGGTGAAAGCATTTTGACTGGACTGAACACTTGGAACTTTGAGGTTAAGGTTCCTACACTCTTCTGGTTAAAACATACAGTAACAAACTACGTTTTCATGGGCTTCTTTGTACTGAAGATAGGTGTGGGACTCAGACAAACTCAGGGCTATGAAAGGAAGACAATTTTGATATACACTAACCCAGGAGGCAGAGATACATTGTTTGGGAAAGTGAAACTTTGCAACTTCCGGAGCCTGACTGCAGAGCCTTTCAGACACATTCATACAAAAATGGACAAAATTACTATTCTTACAGATTAGATTCCTGATGGTTTGGGGTTATCAAAATTGAGCTACTCACTGCCGTTAATAAAAAAGAAACTCGTCTCTATGGGACTATCTATGTGGTGTCTTCAGACACAAGCACTTCTGGGTTTAAAGAGGAAACCCTTGTCCTTCCACCCCATTGCTAAGGTGAGCTCACTCTCTGGCATGAAGTTCTCTGCGGGTGAATTTTCTTCTAGAGGAGTCCAATGGGGAGAAGAAACGGGTGGGAGTTGGGAGTCCAGTTCAGCGAAAGGCATTCCAAGAAGGGAAGAGGAGGAAAAGGCCTGGCCCCAGCCTGGGGTTCTCTCCCCGGTTTCCTCAGACAGCCTAGGGTAGGACTCAGGGAGCCAGTGTGACAGAGTGGTCGGTATAGGAGGAGAGGGATCAGGACAAAGTCCTAATACCCGGGCTTGGCTCTCAGGCCCGGAGGGCGGTGTCCGCAGTCAGAAAGCCCAGCGCTGGGGATTCCCCATCTCCCGGGAGTTTCGCTTTCTCGCTCTCACAACCTGTGTCACTTCTTTTTGCCCGGACGCACATGACGAGACGCCAGTTCTTACTCCCATTGAGTGTCTGGTTTCTGCAGTAGCCAATCAGTGTCTCCTCGGTTCCTGGCTGTAAGGTCCGCACGAACCTGCAAGAACTCAGTGTCGCCAGAATTCAGTGTTCAGGGTCATGGCGTCCCAGATCCTCCTGCTGCTGCTCTCGGGGGCCCTGGCCCTGACCCAGACCCGGGCAGGTGAGTGCAGGGTTGGGAGGGAAACGGCCTCTGCGGAGGGAGGAGCGAGGGGACCGTCGCGGGGGACGCAGGACCCTCGGGGAAGCCGCGTCCCTGCTGCCCCCGCTCAGACAACTCTCCCCTCCGCCCGTTCGACCACCCTCCCCCGCCCCCTTCCCTCCCCCCCCGAGACGTCCCGGCTCTGCTCCTCCCGCCGCCCCTTCTCCGGCCACGAGCCCCCCTCCTCCATCCTCCCCCATCGACCCCGGACCCGGGCGCCCCGCGGGAAGCGGGGTCGGTGGTCTCAGCCGCTCCCCGCCCGCAGGCTCCCACTCCCTGAGGTATTTCTACACCGCCGTGTCCCGGCCCGGCCGCGGGGAGCCCCGCTTCATCGCTGTCGGCTACGTGGACGACACGCAGTTCGTGCGGTTCGACAGCGACGCCGCGAATCCGAGGATGGAGCCGCGGGCGCCGTGGATCGAGCGGGAGGGGCCGGAGTATTGGGACCTGAGCACACGGAACGTCCAGGGCGCCGCACAGACTTTCCGACGGAACCTGCGGACCGCGCTCGGCTACTACAACCAGAGCGACGCCGGTGAGTGACGCTGGCCCGGGTCGGAGGTCAGGGTCCCCTCGTCCCCACGGACGGGTCGCCCCGAGTCTCCGGGTCCGAACTTCCCCCCGAGGCCGCGGGACCTGCCCAGCCCCTGGACCCGGGAAGAGCCGCCGGGGTTCGCTCCGGTTTCGTTTTCAGTTTAGACCCAAACGGGCTCTGCCCAGTCCCGGCCGGTCGGGGGGGGGGCGGGGCTGAGCGCGGGGACGCGCTGACCGCGGGGGCGGGGCCAGGGTCTCACACCCTCCAGGAGATGTTTGGCTGTGAAGTGGGGCCCGATGGGCGCGTCCTCCGCGGGTACGATCAGTGGGCCTATGATGGCGCCGACTACATCGCCCTGAACGAGGACATGCACACCTGGACGGCGGCGGACACGGCTGCTCAGATCACCGAGCGCAAGTGGGAGGAGGCCCGGGAGGCCGAGAATATGAAGGCCTACTTGGAGGGCACGTGTGTGGAGTGGCTCCTTAGGTACCTGGAGAACGGGAAGGAGATGCTGCAGCGCGCAGGTGCGAAGGGCTGTAGGGTGACTCTCATGTCTCCCCTTGGCCGAGGCTGTTCCCCTAGCTGGCCTCTCATAGGGAGAGAAGGGAAATGGGACAGACACCTGAATACCCCTTCCCACTATCCCAAGGGTCGGGGAGAGGGAGGAGTCGGCCCCTATTCGGAGAATCTGCACTAGAGAGTGACTCACCCAGAGAACATGCGTTTCTGTCAGAGACAGTTAAGGGATCCAGTCTCTCTAGGGACAGTGGGGGAGAGGATTCCTGAAAGAGCTGATCAGCAGATCCTTTGACCCTGGCAGTGGTCTTGGTAACCGCCAGGGACTTGTTCTCTGCCCTTGTTCTCTGCTCCACACCCAACCAACCTCTTTGGTGGTCTGACTCCACCTTTTCTGAGTTTTTGGGTCACCACCCAGGTCAGGGCCAGAAGCCCCTGCTCTCCTCAGACCTGGATCCTACTCGACCAGGCAGTCTCACCTAGATTCTAGAACTTTCTAAGGAAGAGAATATTCCAGACCCCTGAGTTCAGAGTAGTGTCTGGGTTTGACACTCCCTCTCTTCACCCAAATGTTCTGTCCAATGTTAGCATGGTCACATGAGCCCTGCTTCCGTGGTCCATGGGACAAAATGCAGAGTTTCTGAATTTTCTTACTTTTCTCCTCAGACCCCCCAAAGACAGATGTGACCCACCACCCCATCTCTGACCGTGAGGCCACACTGAGGTGCTGGGCTCTGGGCTTCTACCCAGCGGATATCACCCTGACCTGGCAGCGGGACGAGGAGGACCAGACCCAGGACGTGGAGCTTGTGGAGACCAGGCCTGCGGGGGACGGGACCTTCCAGAAGTGGGCAGCCATCGTGGTGCCCTCCGGAGAGGAGCAAAGATACGCATGTCGTGTGCAGCACGAGGGGCTGACTGAGCCTCGCACCCTGAAATGGGGTAAAAGGGGACGGGGGCGGAGACTTTTCTTGGAAAGCATGAGCCTTTCTGGAGACTTCCAGCAGGGTTGGGGCTGAGAACTGTCGTTCAGGACCCTTCGCCTTCCCTTCTCTTCCCAGAGCCACCTCCTCAGTCCATCATGGGAATTGTTGCTGGCCTGGTTGTCTTTGGACTGCTGGTTGTTGGAGCTATGTGGCTGCAGTTGTGATCTTGAGGAAGAAGAGCTCAGGTAGAGATGGGAGTAGGGTCTGAGTTTTCTTATCCAACTGGAGGGTTTCGATCCCCAAGTAGGAGTTTGCACATCTTCTGCCTCTTTATTGGGAGGTGTCATACACACACATGCGCTTACCCAGCCTGGGGCCTTGTGCTGACATGTAAATCACGTGTGTAGGTGAAGGTAAGTTTTTCACATTAGATGGTTTTTGTTTTGGGGACCTGATTCCCACAGTTGCAGATCAGAGGGAATGTCCCTGCTCAGGACAGATCTCTAGGAGAGTGGTTGGTTCAACCCCACATATCTCCTTTGCTTTTGTTTCCTAGTCCTTCTGTGGGTCTGCAGTCAGAGTTCTGGAAACTTGCTGGGGGGTCCATGACTAGTGGATTCTTCTAGGACCTCCTGGTCCTGGCTCCGCCCTGCTCTCTCACAGGATGTTTTCTTCCCCCAGGTGAAAAGGGAAGAAGCTACACTCAGGCTGCAAGTAAGTGAGGGATGTGGGCTGATCCTGAGACCCTTGGGATAGTATAGATGGAACCCCGTGGGAGAGCCCCCCCACCTCATATTTCCTTCTTTAGTCTCATCTCCTCCTGTGAGCTCTGACCAGGTAATGTTTTTGTTCTTCTCCAGGCAGCGACAGTGCCCAGGGCTCTGATGTGTCTCTCACAGCCTAAAGGTGAAACCCTGGATGGCCTGACATGGGCAGGGGTTGGGGCAGAGGGAACATGACTGGGTTATGGGGATACTTTTCATCTGGACATTTTGATCATTTGGTAGGATGTTCAGAGTGTCAACACTTAGAGTGACTGACGTGAATTTGTTTATACTTACTGTTTTCTGTAGTGTGAGACCGCTGAGTTGTGTGGGACTGAAGTGATACACGATTGTTCACACCCACTTTGTGATTCAAGGCTTCCGTTGCTGCAACTGGTTTTTGAATGTACCTGCGTTCCTATCATCATAATGTGAGGATGTGGTGGGACTCCCCCACCGTTGCCCACCAGGACGCCCTCCTCACACTGACCTGTGTCCTCTCCCCTGGATCTACGTTTCCGGTTCCCGCAGAGACAGGGCCAGGATGTCTCCATCCCTGTTGTAACTTCTCTTGCTCTGAGCTGCAGGAAAAGTGAGCCTCACTTAGCAGCAAGCTGTCCACATTACTGAGAAACAGTCCTTTTTCCGAGGGATAAGAATCAGGCAGCTTTGTCTGCAACGTCAGATTTTGCTCTTTGCATCATGCAGCGACAGACTATGCTATTGAAGCTTCCAAGGTAAAACAAAGGGATCCTGCGGAAAAGACCCATGGTCACCACCTGCTGGAGCCCTTCAGTGACAGAAGTTACTGGAGCCATTCCACAGGTCAGGGACGAGAGCACGTACCCATCTGAGCCCACGGAACTGTGAAATTGCCTTGTATGGCATCTTTAACGATTTGTTTGGCAACCTGCTCTGGTTTGCAGACAGATATGGTCTCTGAAATAGATTGAGTCTCCAAAGGCTTTGTTTTGTTTTCTTCTGTGAGCCCGGGGGTGTCTGTGTCTGGTAGGTAGGCCGCTGCAACATAGATGTTATACAATTTCATCTCCATCTGCAAAGCTTCAGCTAATCCCCTTAAGGCGAACTTGGACGAAGAGTAGGCCGTGAAGCCGAATAAACCCAGCTGTCTCGCCTGGGAGGACACAGAGACGCTCCTGCCCGCGTGGTGCTCCTTCATGGTGGTGATCACTGTGCGGCTGGGGTACACGCTGCCCAGGTAGTTGATGCTCATTAGTCCTTCAAAAGTACTAACTTCCAGCTCTTCCAATTTTCCTGAAAGTGACATTCCTGCACAGTTTACAAGCATGTCCACTGGACCCAGTATTTCCTGGGCTTGTTTTATGACGTTCTCTACTTGGTTGTAGTCTTGAGATACATCGACTGATACAAAGCACCACCTGTTTACCATCAACAGACTGCTTTTCAGTTTCTTTCTTGGCCTGCAGCAGCTTGTCCTCATTTCGTGCCACCAGAGTGATAAACGCCCCTTGTCTATAGCACTCAATAGCAATACACTTTCCGATGCCACTGGAGCCTCCTGTAACCACCACATGCACTCCGGGCAGCGCGAGGGGCTTGGGGCTGATAAGCGGGGACACCACGTAGAGCAGCAGCACGAAGGCTACGAGGAAGGCGGCCACCAGCAGCAGCATCGCGGGGACGGGCTGGGGCGGCGGGCCGGGGCCGTGCAGGGCTCGGGCTCAGCTCCGCGCTGCCCGGTGGGCACAGCAGGAACGGGCTCCCAATATTTTTAAGAAGCATGATTCTGGAATGAGGGAGAGGGATGTGACAGTTTCTTGTTTTAGATAAGTTCCTGTTATGTTTCCATCCTCTGCTCGCCTACCTCTCTCCCTGCCCTTAGCTCCATAATCCTAGTGCTGACCCAATCCAACCTTGTGGATTCATAAGTTAGAGTCTAATTTAAGTTCACCATTGTTTGTAAAATAGGGCCCGTAACCCCTAGGATCATTCTTGTCTGCAGAGGGAAATGAAATTGTGTGCTGTAGGTGGGCAGTAGGGAGGGGATGGAGAAAGGGAGTGGAGAGCTACGTACAGGAAAAGTAGAGTTGACATTAATGTTAGTGTGAGTGGACGTGCTGCAGCTGCCACAGAACAGCATTTGGACTGAGGCTACATCAGTAAAGACACTGTCTCTAGAATAGGGAGGTGGGCTACACTGCATTGATCATTCATTCTACTGATAGTTGCTGAGGGCCAGATATATTTGCATCTGGGCAACATCAGGGAACTAAAACCAGACAACAATTGGCAGCCTTTCTACTGGAGAGAGACTAGAGACTATATCCATTGCCGTCAATTCCGACTCACAGTGACCATGCGGGACAGAATAGAGCTGCCCCATAGGGGTTCCAAGGAGTGGCTGGTGGATTTGAACTGCTGACCTTTTGGTTCACAGCCATAGTTCACCATAGCTCTTGACCAGTGCACCACCAGGGCGATGAGCATAGTAAATAAGGGAAGTGTTTATGTTGGAAGGAGGGAAGTGCTATGGGTAAGGTGATCCAGAGTGTCGGTCTGAGAGGAGAGGGAAGATGACTGCTGTAACTCAGGTGGTCGGCGTGGGTCTCACTGAGAAGTGGCCTTTGAGGAAAGATTTGAAGGACATGAGGGAATTAGCCATGAGGATGCCTGGGGAA
>NW_004444231.1:1464224-1466257 GCF_000243295.1 Trichechus manatus latirostris | reverse complement strand
GTGTTCTGGGAGCAGCGAGGAGGGCAGTGGGGCTGGAACAGACAGTAGCTGAGATGAGGCCAGAGGTATGGTCAGATCATGTGGGGCCTTTACATCAGAAGGTTTTTTTCTTTTCTTTTTCCTCTGAGTGAGATGAGGAGTTACAAGACAATTTTGAGCAGAAGAGAGACATGGTATGACGGCTCTTAAAAATATCACTCTGTCTTCTGTGTGAGAAAAAATCAAGTGTTGGTGGATGAAGAAGTCAGTAGGAAAACACTGGGATATTCATGCAGTTTTCAAGCTAGAGATGTTGGTGGTTTTGCCTGTGTGAGCAGTGAAAAAGTGGGAAGTGACTGGATTCTTGATATATTTTGAAATTGAACTCTGCAATATTTGCTTGTGGATTAAAACTGGAGTATGAGAGAAAAAGTGGGGTCAAGGAGGACACCAAATATTTGGACTATGCAGTGTCACTGAACTGTGCATGTAGAAATTTTTGAAATGGTGTATCTTTGGCTATGTGTATTTTCACAAAAAAAAAGTTGAGAAGTTAGAGGGTTGACATGTTGTGGGGTTGTTAACCAATGTCATAAAACAATATGCATACTACTGTTTCATGAGAAACTATTTCTTCTGTAAGCCTTCACGTGAAGTACAATAAAAAAAAATAAAAAAATAATAAAGTACAGAATATTAAAAAAAAAAAGTTCTAGGCAGGAGAGCTGGACAAATGAAGAGTTAAGCTGTAAGGCTACTTGAAATAAATACACAATTCAAGGCTGGGGCAATTTCAGCAAGAGGTCAGTTAATACATTCAATTAAAATTTAAAAAAAATTAAAAAAAAAAAAGAAAGAAATCTGCTCTCCCAGTATCTCTGGTCATTTTTTTAAGAGACCAGCTAGGGAATGACATAAGTGACACGGACAGACAGTCTGTTTCTTCTGCAAACACAGAAACCATGCCAACACGGTTTTTTGTTTTGTTTCATATCTCAAATTTGTGGATGCTGAATTTGAGTCCACTTTTTTAGTTTTTCGTAGCCTGCTATGAAGCATTCACGTACATTTGAATTTTTGCTACATCTTAAATTGTAGATCATTCTGATGTGACTTCCCTTTACATACAAGAATAAATCATTTTAAAAAGAGTGGTGAGTGACAAAAAAGAAACAATTACCTTGTTTTACGTATTTTATAATTTTTTTCACAAAAATTTCCACTTAATATGCTTAGCTTGTTCTACAAGGAGCCCATTTTCCATCACTGAAGTTAAAATTGCGTTTCATCAAACCCAGAAATCTCTCGCTAAGGAAGAAAGGGTTTTCATTTTTAAGTGGCTCTATTTGGACGCAGTGGAGTCTTGGTCTAGGAATCAAATTTTTTTTTTTTGGTAATCTATGTAAACCTGCTGCCTCATTAAAAATAAACCAGGTTCTGTACTGAGAAAAAAAAAATATTTTGGGCTATGTAAATAGATGGAGCTGCCACCAAATCCTTAACAATATGGAGAATTAAAATATTTTTAAAACTTTTCAGCTTGATAGGTAAACAATGACTATAGAAGGGCATTTGGCAAGTTTAGAGGTAAAAATCTCCAGTCTCCTTATGCAGTGCAGTAAATTGCTTAATATGGCCTTTCTAGCCATAGTCTTCATGACTCCCACAAGAGGATCTGGTGGGACTATGCAAATGAGGTGCTGGTGACCCTCCAAGGGGACTGGACAGCCTTGTAATGCAAGAAAGTGTATGGAGCCCTTGCGGAGGTGGGACTATACAAATAAGGTGTGTGGAACTCTAACAAGGGGATTGGTCAGTCTTGCCATCCTACTAGGCTTAAAAAGAGCCAATCCCAGAGTGAGAGAGGGGGACTTCACTACCAAGAAGAAAGAAGAGCTGGGAGTGGAGCCTGTCCTTTGAGCTCAGGGTCCTTTTGCTGAGAAGCTCGTAGACCCAGGAGACAGAGAGAGAACTGTAACAGCAGAGATGGCATGAGATGATGAGAAGCAGTGGCAGAGAAATGGTGGCAGCAGAACTAGGAGACCAGTGCAAGA
>NW_004444231.1:1454085-1462912 GCF_000243295.1 Trichechus manatus latirostris | reverse complement strand
TATGGGATCAAATTGACAACAGCAACTTCAAAGATTAGATAGGAACCTTAGGGAATAGTGAGTTATGTTAATGGGGGAAGAACAACTCAGAAAAGGAGGATGAGAATGGTTGCAAAACTGGAAGAATGCAATCAATATCACTAAATGGTATATGTAGAAGCCGTTGAATTAGTGTATGTTTTTCTGTGGATATTCTCAATAACAAAAAACAAAACAGAACAAAAAGAAACACACACACAATAGCCATGGAAAGAAGCAAGAAAATGTGACCTAAAAGGCAGAGAAAAATCAGTCAATCTAAACTGATCCAGAACTGACATAGCTATTAGAGTTAGCAGTTATCACTGTATTCCATATGTTCACAAAGTAGAGACATGAAAGACATATATAAGACCACTGCAGAGTGAGAAGACTGGACCACCTGGTTATTCCACAAAACGTTGCATTGTCCACCACATCGAAGGCATCGTGTTAGTTGGACCCAATGAGCAAGAACTGGAATGGACTCTGGACGCTTTGGCAACACAGGTGCACTTCCGGGGGCAGTAGTTAAACTGTACAGATTTTCAGGGGCCTGCCACATTGGTGAAGTCTTGAAGGGTTCAGTGGTCTGGGGTATGCTGGAACATCTGAAAAGTCTAGGATGGATTATTGTACCCTGTATCTCCTGCCACTGATAAAGAAGCAGACTTGTAGCCGTCCTCAGGGTTTGGAGACAGCGTGTTCCCTAATAGGGTACCATTGTTCTGACCTATTTTAGCAGGTGACATGAAGGCTGCTGGTTTGAGTGGGACCCAGATTAAGAAGGGCTCTGCAGCAAGTCCAGCCTGTAGTATGAGCAGCCCTGCTGATTAGTTCACGTGACCGAGCATCTCCCACAGCACTAGTGGTAATGTGTGGTAGGCAAAGTTGCCATGTGGAGTCTGGTGGCTCCCAAGAGGAGAGTTGTAATGCAGACCTCTAGGCCTCTGGAGCAACAAGGTCTAGCCAACTGCAGCAGAGAAATATGCACCATTCTACAAGCAGCCCCTGGAATGGTGCTGGGCCCTGGGAGAGATGAAGTATCTGATCATGAGACATTAAGCAACCCACTGTAAGATAGAAGTGGTACTAGAGCAGGGCTCAGCAAACTACATTCCATGGCCATGTCGGGTTTTGCAAATAAAGTTTTATTGCAACAAACTCCACTAGGCCAAATGACCCATTTAAAAAAATTGTGCAGTTGATTTCTGTTTATTTATTTTCATGAAGGATACGTGCACTGACATTCATAAAGCAAGCTGGTCTGCCGTCTCCATTTTGTGCAATTTCCCTCAGATTTTGCTATGAATATTATTATTCTCATTTAATACAATAAATTTGAGAGTTCTCCTTATTTTTCTATGGTTGAAATAATTTAGTTAGCATTGTGATTTTTTATTTCTGTAAGGTTTGGACGAGTATTCTGGGAGTCTTTCTGAGGATGCATGCTTTTTCATAGGGAACCTCTTTAACAACTTTATTTCTTTATGAAAATTGGTTTGCTTAAACATTCTTTCTCTACTGGTTTGGTTTTTAGTGAATTATATTTTTGAGAAAATGACCTATTTTATGTTGTGAAATTTGTTTGCACAGATATGTACAACTCTGTCTCATGTTTGAAAGACATTCTCTGTTGTGATGGTTATTTCCGTGAACCTGGCTGTGCTCCTGCATTGAAGTGCGCTCTCTGCTGGTACTCATTGAGATCTGCCGCTGCGGGCCGCCTCCCTCTGCTTCCTGCCAGATACACCTTTCATCTTCACAGACTTTTAGCCTATTTTGTGTTAAGGGTTTCAGGTCCTAATATACCTACAATTTTTAAACTTAAATAAATCAAGGTAAGATGTATATAGAAAATGGATGAAATCAAAATTGGACAGCTCTAGGTTTTATCACAAATTCTCTACCCAGTTCTTACTACTGCCTGATCAAGAAATAGGTTACCAGCATCTTGTCATGGTCCCTCCAGATATTAATTCCCTCCCCGCTCCACTAAAGTAACTAATATCCTCGGTTAAAGTAACATAAATCAGTTTGGTCTGTTTTCAAACTTACTTAAGTGGAATTATCTGGCATCTACTCTTTTGTGAAAACTTCTGATTTTCTTGCACACTGTTTCTGCTTTTAAGCTGTGCAGTATTCCCTTGTTCTGTGTGTGCTACTGCATTTTGGTCTATGTACAGATTCCACATGAGCACAATTAAATGTTCTGGAATTCCCATTCTTTGCAATATTATCCATAATTGGTTATGACCCACAGAGTCCAATGCCCTTGTGTCAAAAATAAAGCACGGGTAAACATCTTTCTGGTATTCTCTGCTTTCAGCGAGGAGAGTCAGTAGAGTCTGCCCAAAGCCCTACCCAGCCTCTCAGGCTCTCAGTCACCACGCTCAACTTGACAAATGCCTTGAAGCCTGTTAACAAATATTGGGTTCACATACCTGGGATGTCCCTCTTTCTAGACTCTGGCTCCATCAAGTCCTCACTACCTTGGTGGCTCCAGTGCCTTCAAGCAGATGTTCTTACCTCTTGAGCAGCTTTTATAGTTGTTCTTGGAGGGAGGGTTGGTCTGAAACAGGCTAGTGTGCCATCATTGGAGGTGGAACCCTGACTAGTTTCTTTCAAGACAGATTTGGAATTTCTGAATCTTACACCCTTGTGACTTTTGATTTCTCAGAGGAAGGGAGGAAAAATGCATCAATAAATCTGTAGATTTCGGTCCAGAAATCCAGTAGGAAACGAAAGATCTCCTAACTGACTTTGAACTTCCCCCCAAAATACAGCCCTTCCTTCACTTCTCACAGGTGAACAAGGCCTAGGCCATAGAATTGCCTTTAAGCAATGGGTTAGAGCAGCCTGCTGTGAGGTGAGGGCTACTCTGACTGGTGTTCACAATCTAAAGTCAAACACAGATAGTAGGATCTTCCACAGCTTTAACGAAGCATACTGTGTTGTGAGGAAGTCTTGATTTTTTTAAATTGCTGCTAATCTGGCATTTTATTGAGCAATCAGTTAGTTTAGCCCCAATGTTAGACTGGGTGTGGGAGAAGTTCCTTAGCCCTGATGTGTCCTTGTGCTAATTTCCACCAGCAGGGGATCGGATCAATAACGTTCTACTAGTTAGGCTGAGCCCCTGACCCAGCTTGCAACCAAGGAGCCTGGCAGTGTGACCGCACACTGGTGCAGCCGCAGCCGCTCAGTGGACAGGCGGCACGGTGCAAGTCTGCTGTCCATGATGCCTACTGTACTCCGAGGGACCATGGGCCAGGTTGGGAGGGACCGCCGGCCAGGTCGTGAGCTCGTCACTGGTGAAATCCTCCTGTCGGCGCCAGAGGTGTAACTCTGCAACCTCCAGCTGCCGCCCAGCTCCCAGCCCAGGCTCAGCTGCAGCGCGGGATGTTCCGGGAAGCCTCCCTTGCCCTGCAGCCCCCAAGCCCCTGGGTCAGCCATCAGAACAGAGATTTGGCACTGGGTCTGCAGAGCTCCTAAATTCCGGAGCTGAGGTGCTGAGAGCAGGGTCTGAGGGGGTCCAGGATGAAGATTCAGGTGCTGGGGTCATGGGAGGGGAAAGAAACAGGATCCCAGATTCTGTGGGTATGAGTTGGGGAGGAGACAGAGGCAGTCCCGGGATCCTGGAGAAGAGGTAGTTGGTCACCTGCCGCCTAGATCCATGTGGCCGCGATTGTGTCCGGCCCCCAAGCAATGCCCAGGGCACAGTCCTCTGGGGCCATTTGTCCTGGCATGGAGACTCCTGTTGTCATAGATGATGAAGGGACAACTGAGGCCATGACTGTGGGCAGCCTGGGGCTGGGCTCAGACTTGCCTGAGAGGTGCTAGCACAGGGAGTGGGACCCTGGAAATATGGGGAATTCGGGACCAGGCCACCTGCCCCTCACTCACATGGCCCAGTGCCTGGGAACCCTCTGCAATCATCTCCACAGGTGTCCACTCCACCAGCCCTCCCTCTGATGCTCTCCTCCCTGGCTCCTTCCTGCCACCTCCTTTTGGCACCGACCCCCCTGAGGTCCCCATCTCCTCCCTCTCTTTAGAGCTCCAGGAGTCACCCTTCCTGCCCAGCTCTAAGGCCCCAGGGGCTCCTCCCCAAATCCTGGGTGGGAGACTCACTGACTGATTCCCAGGAGGAGGGGCCTCCACCCCAGAAGCAGCCACAAGAATAAGTGACAGTGACTCAGAAATCCAGGGTCTTATTCTGGGAGTCTGTGGGACTGGGTATTATGGCTCCAGGTGTATTTGTGGGGACAGCTCCAAAACTGGGATCTAGCTCTTATGACCTAGAGACCTCCCTTTGCCCTAAGGCCAGAGTCCACGGTCACTCAGTTGGGAAGAAAAATCTGTGTCAGCGTGGATTTCAGGAAACACTTCACACCCTTAGTCTGACGGGGAACAGGACGGCCCCCTCTTGTGCAGAGTCCTGTCCTGCTGCTGGGAGCAGAGGGAGACCCTGGGGAGGTCCAGGGTGAGGAGGCAGAAGGGGAGCTCGGGTCTTCTGTCCTCAGCCCTGTGACCACATGGGGCGCTGCCACCCTGCTCTCCAATACTTATGAGCTGACCAGGAGGGGTCTGGGTTGTGATCAGAGTGGGGCAGAGGAGGCTGACAGAGGCTGGGCCTCCATGTGGGGATGAAGATGCATTCTGACTTCATAAGGGCCAGGTTCAGGGATGGAGGAGGGATTGGCGAGGAGAGAAGAGCTCAGAGCCCTTGCATTCTAGCAGCCAGGTCAGCTTGTTGTTGGCAGGTAAGAAGACAAATGATTGGCCTCTCAGAGAGTGATTTCCTTCAGGGTCCTCCTTGTCAGTCGCCAGAACCCTGGAGAGACCTTAGATGCAGGAGAGAGGAAGAGAGATAGAGTGAGGGTGGGATCCCACTTCTGTTTTTCTCCCGGTCCTCCTCCACACAGCAGCACCTTCGCCTCTCCCAATCCCCAGGACTTGGGAAAACTCGGGTAGAAAGTAGAGACCCAGAATCCTACAACTGCCTGCCTCTAGTCCTGCTTGGCTTTAGTGCTTGCCCCAGCATAGAGTCCTAGGTATGTGCAGAAGGTGGTCCTGGAATTTTCTTCGTTCATATACCTGCGGGGCTCAGTTCCTCACCTCCTTCAAGTTTGCTCAAATGTTACCTCAACGAGGCTCACCCTGACCATCCTATTTAAAAGTTCCACTTCTTCCATTATCCTCATTACTCGGTATTAATTTTTTCTCTGTATTTCTTATCCCTTTCCAATGCACTGTGTAGATTTCTTTTTCCAAAGATGGCCTCAACAATACCTCCCATCCCACGTGCTCTTTTGTAATGCTACCTTGCCATTCCCCTATCAAGAGGTGGGCCTGACTCCCCCCTCCTTGAGTCTGTGACTAGCTTCCATGAATAGAACATGGGGTAAGTGACACTGCTTGACTTCTGAGGTGCTGACATAAGATGCCTTGTGGTTTCTGACTTAGCTGCTTCAAACACTCCCTCCTGTAACCCAGGTGCCATGCTAGCAGCAGCTAAGCCATGTGGAATAGCCAGGTGGAGGCGAACCTAGGTAACCTGGTTAACAGCCTCACTGAGCTCCCAGCTGACAGCCAGTACCAGCTGCAGCCCTGTGACAGAGCCGTCTAAAGTGTTCTGAACTAGCTGGGCATCCAGGTGACTGAAGCCCCAGCTCGTAACACATGAGGCAGAAGAGTTTCCCTGCTGAGCCCAGACAACCAAAGAATGAGGGAAAATAAAAAGGTTTTTGTTTTAGGTCACCAATTTTGGGACTGTTTGCTACCCAGCAATAAATAATGGAAGATATCCTCTACCATATACTTTACTACTATTACTATGTTTTTATTTTCTGTTTGCCTTTCCTGTCAGATTGTAAGCATCAGGAGAGCAGGTGGTTTTGTGTGTGCGTGTGTGTGCGTGTGTGTTTGATTTAATGATTACCAAGCCCAGAGCAAGGAGCTCTGGTGGTGCAGTGGTTAAGTGCTCGGCTGCTAACCAAAAGGTCAGCAGTTCGAATCCACCAGCCTGTTCCACGGAAGAAAGATGTGGCACTCTGCTTCCATAAAGATTACATCCTTGGAAACCCTCTGGGGCACTTCTACTTTGTCCCACAAGTTTGCTATGAGTTGGAATCAACTCAAAGGCAACAGGTTTGGTTTTTTTAAGCCTAGAGCAGTGCGTGGCTCAGAGAGCTCGTTAAATGTTTTTGAATGAGTGAATGAATGCTGTGTGTCAACACCTCTTGGACCCTGACAGCGCCCCCTTCCGCCAGGTTGGGGGTCGCCTTTGGCTGTTGCCCAGCTCATAGCTGTGACTCAGCCGCAGTGTGTGAGGCCCTGGGGGAGCCCTCTCCTGGTCTGGGACCTGGATCAGTCCTCAGGATAGAACTGAGATTTGGGGCTGGGGCTGCAGAGCTGCTAAATTCAGGGGTTGGGGTAGCAGAGAACTGGGTATGAGGAGGCCCAGACTGATGATGTGGGAGCCGGTGTCCTCAGCAGAATGAAAGGAAGGCTCCCAGGGTCCACAGGCTGCAAGATGGAGAGAAAGCAAGGGACTACTATCCTTAGGATCCAGGGAGATGGGTAGTCAGTCACCTGGGACATGTCCTACCACAAGATTTGACAGCCCACAGTGATGTCCAGGCCCCACACTGCATCTCAGCCACGCTCCTCTAAGCCCCTGTGGTTTCGTTTGGCAAGTCTGGTTGTCACAGACGTCAAAGGGACAACTGAGGCCTTGACCACAGGCTGCTCAGGGCTGGGCTCAGACATGGCTGTGAGGTTCTAGCACAGAGAGTGGGACCCTAGAAATATGAGGTATTTGGGACCATGGCTGGCCCCACAGGATGGCATAGGCAACTGCTCTTGGCTCCAAACACATCTCCACAGTGTCCCCCTGCTCTAGCCCTTCTTCTGATGCTCTCCTCCCTGGCTCCCTCCTGTCCCCTCCTTTTGGCCTTGATCCCCCTGATGTCCCCATTTTCTCCTTCTCCTCAGTTCTCCAGGAGCCTCACTTCCTTCACAACCTAAGGCCCCAGGGGCTCCTCCCCCAGATCCCGGGTGGGAGACTCACTGAGGGATTCCCTGAAGGAGGGGCCTCCTCCTCCAGAGGCTACAGGTGGAACAACTGACAGGAAATCGGAAGTCCAAGGTCCCATCCCAGAAGATGGAAGAATTTGGTATTGGGGCTCACAGCATGTTTGTGGGTTCCACCTGGGACCTGGAAATCAGATGTTATGATCTGGAGAGCTCCCTTTGCCCTGAGGCCGGTGTCACAGTCGCTCAGAAAACAAAACCCGTTGCCATTGAGTTGATTCCCACTCATGGTGACCCTATAGGACAGGGTAGAACTGCCCCCCAGGGTTTCCAAGAATGTAATCTTTTTAGGGGAAGTAGATTGCTACGTCTTTCTCTTGCTGAGTGGCTGGTGTGTTCGAACAACTTTTGGCCCAGCACTTAACCACTGTACCACCAGTGCGATGAGCATAGTCAATAAGGGAAGTGTTTATGTTGGAAGCAGGGAAGTGCTATGGGTAAGGTGATCCAGAGTGTCGGTGTGAGAGGAGAGGGGAGATGACTGGTATAACTCAGGTGGTCGGCGTGGGTCTCACTGAGAAGTGGCCTTTGAGGAAAGATTTGAAGGACATGAGGGAATTAGCCATGAGGATGCCTGGGGAAGGTCTTCCAGGCAGGGGAACATCCAGTGCAAACACACTAGCACAGGAACGTGCCTGTGTTCTGGGATCTGTGTTCAGGGCAGTAGGGCGGGAACAGAGAGTAACTGAGATGAAGTCAGAGATATTGTCAGATCATGTGGGGCTTTTATAGCTGAAGGTTGTTTTTTTTTTTCTTTTTTCTCTGAGATGAGGAGTTACAAGATAATTTTGAGCAGAAGAGAGACATGGTACGACCCTTTTTAAAAGGATCACTCTGGTTTCTGTGGTGAGAAAAAATCAAGTGGTGGTGGATGAACAAGTCAGTAGGAAAACACTGGGATATTCATGTAGTTTTCAAGCTAGAGATGTTGGTGGTTTTCCCTGAGTGAGCAGTGAAAAAAGTGGGAGATGACTGGATTCTTGGTATATTTTGAAATTGAACTCTGCAAGATTTACTAGTGGATTAAAATTGGAGTATGAGAGAAAAAGTGGAGACAAGAAGGACACCAAATATTTTGGGCTGTATAAATAGAAAAATGGAGCTGCCACCAAATCCTTAACAATATGGAGAACTAAAATATTTCCAAAACTTTGCAACTTGATATGTAAAAAATGATACCTATCGAAGGGCATTTGGCAAGTTTAGAGGTAAAACTCTCCAGTCTCCCTATGCAGTGCAGTAAATTACTTAATATGGCCTTTCTAGCCATAGTTTCGTGACTCCCACACAATGATTTGGTGGGACTATGCAAATAAGGTGCTGGTGACCCTCCAAGGGGACTTGACAGCCCGGTAATAATGCAAACAAGGTGTATGGAGCCCTTGTGGAGCTGCAACTATACAAATAAGGTGTGTGGAACTCTAACAAGGGAATTGGTCGGTTTTGCCATCCTACTAGGCTTAAAAAGAGCCAATCCCAGACTGAGAGAGGGGGATATCACTACCATGAAGAAAGAAGAGCTGGGAGTGGAGCATGTCCTTTGAACTCAGGGTCCTTGTGCTGAGAAGCTCCTAGACCCAGGAGACAGAGAGAGAACTGTAACAGCAGAGATGGCATGAGAAGATGAGAAGCAGTGGCAGAGAAATGGTGGCAGCAGAACTAGGAGACCAGTGCAAGATGGCGTGGTGGGCTTCCTGGCCCATGGAGCAAGGTGGCT
>NW_004444231.1:1432116-1433437 GCF_000243295.1 Trichechus manatus latirostris | reverse complement strand
ATGTGCTGTAGCGGCCACAAAACAGCATTTGGTCTAGGGTTACATTAATAAAGACACTGTCTCTAGAATCCGGAGGTGCTCTACACCTCACTGATTATTTTTCTGACTTTCTTTGAGTGCTAGCAAAATGACACACTATTTTTGCATCTGGGAAACATCAGTGAACTAAAAATGCAAAAAAATTGTCAGCTTTGTGGAACATGTGTTCTAGTGGGGAGACAGAGGCCATTGACTACAAGCATAGCGATAAGCAGAGCGTTTGTGTTAGAAGGTGGTAGGTGCTATGGGAAAGTGACACAGAGTGTGGATGTGTGGGGAGAGGGAAGATGGCTGTTGAAATGTAGGTGGTTGGCATGGGCTTCATTGAGAAGGCGACCTTTGAAGAAAGATTTTGAGGGGCATGAAGGAATTAGCCCTGAGGATGTCTGGGATACTATTTCCAGGTGGGGGAACTTCTAGTGCAGATGCACCAGGGCAGGGCTCTGTCTGTGTTCTGGGAACAGCGAGGAGGCCAGTGTGGCTGCAGCAGAGTCACTGAGATGAGGTCAGAGGTGCTGCTAGATTTTATAGGGCCTGAGGGTGTGGGAAGGGTTCTGACTTTTACTCTGAGTGAGATGGGGAGTTACGAGACAGTTTTGAGTCAAAGAGAGATATGGTGTGACTCCCCTTTTTAAAAGGTCGCTCTGGCTTCTGTGCTGAGAATAGAATCAAGAGGCAAGGGGTGAGTGAGGCAGTAGGAAATCTGGGCTATTTGTGCAGCATTCCAGCTAGAGATGTCAGTGGCTTTACCTGGGTGTGAGCAATGAAAACAGTGGGAAGTGATTGCATATATTTTGAAACTGAATATTATAAGACTTCCTAATGGATGAAATTTGGGGGATGAGAGAGAGGAGTCTAGGAGGTCACCCAAATTTTTGGTGTGTGCAAATAGAAAGATGGAGATTGTGGTGGTTAAGATTGTGTGTCAACTTGGCTAGGCCATGATTCTCAGTGTTTTGGCAGTTGTATAAGGTTGTGATCACTTCCCTAATGAGATCTGACACGTGATCACCCCCATGATGGGATCTGCTGTGGTACAGGTGGGGGCGAGGCCTGTGGCAGCTCACGGCCCCCCTCCGCCTTCATCTTTCCACCCTCTACCACCTGACTCTTGCTGCTTGCCTTGCCTGGGCTTTTGCTTTTTCCAGATCCTGCAGCTGACTCCTCTTCCTCTAACCTCCAGTTCTTGGGACTTGAGCTGGCAGCTTGCCTGTAGTTTTGCCTGCCGATCTTCAGATTTATCGATCTTCATAGCTTGTAAGCAACATCCTTGCTCTCCAGC
>NW_004444231.1:1429271-1430867 GCF_000243295.1 Trichechus manatus latirostris | reverse complement strand
TGCTGATGCTACCGGTCTTCAGATTAGTCTTCTAGTAGCAAGAATGTAGACCAGGAATTTCCAACATGGTTGTGTATCAGTCTCAATAATAATATGGTTTCTTAAGTAAACAATTCCTAGGTCCTGTGCCCAGTATGGAGCTCTGGTGGCCCAGTGGTTAAAAGCTTGGCTGCTAACCAAAAGGTCCACAGTTCAAATCCACCACCTCCTCCTTGGAAACTCTATGGGGCAGTTCTACTTTGTTCTATAGGATGGCAACAAGTTTGGTTTTTGTTTTTTGTTTTTTTTTTTTTTGATTTTGAGTTCCCAATATGGAGCCCTGGTGTCCCAGTGATTAAGAACTTAGCTGCTAATCAAAAGGTTGGCAGTCTGAATCCATCAGCCGCTCCTTGGAAAGCCTACATGGCTGTTCTACTCTGTCCTATAGGGTCGCTATGAGTCAGAATCGACTTGACGACAATGGCTTTGTTTTTTTTTTTCTTTACGGGTGCCGAGTTTTTTGGTGTGTCCAACTAGAAATCTGTGTAGGTTGTAACATGCCTCATAAGCACGCCTGGTGCCCTAGCTAGGAATCAAAGCCGAGTCTCCTGTATGGAAGCAAAATTCTACCACTGAGCCACTAATGCCTCTCTGAAATCTTACAGACCTGTGTTTTTTACCTTTGTAAGAAAGAAAGATGAGTCCCTGGATGGTGCAAATGGTTAAGTGTTTGACTACTAGCTGAAAGGTTGGTGGTTTGATCCCACCCAGAGGAACCTCAGAAGACAGGCCTGAAGATGTGCTTCCAAAAGTTCACAGGCTTGGAAACTCTATGGAGCAATTTTACTTTGTATACTTGGGGTCACCAGGAGTGGAAATTGACTCAGTTGCATCTAACAACAACACCACCCAGAAAATATAAAGAACTTATACAATTCAACAAAAAAGGTAAATAACCCAATCAAAAAATGTGCAAAGGATTTGAATAGACATTTTCCCAAAGAAGACACACACTTCTTCAAAGAAGATATACAATAAGCACAAGAAAAGTTGCTCAACATTCTTAGGCATTAGAGAAATTCAAATCAAAGCCACAATGAGGTACCATTTCACTTCCACTACGATGGCTAAAATAAAACAGAAAATAAGAAGTGTAGGCAAAGAAGTGGAGAAATTGGACCCTCTTACATTTGTGGTGGGACTATAAAATGGTGCAACTGCTGTAGAAAACAGTTTGGCAGTTCCTCACAATAAACATGGAATTACTGGAGGCAAGGCCAAGATGGCGGAGTAGTCAGATGCTACCTGTGGTCCCTCTTACAACAAAGACCTCCCAAAAAACAAAAGAATCAATTATACGTGACAATCTAGGAGCCCTGACCATCAAAGGCAAAGTTGAGGAATCAGACTGAGTAGCAGGGGAAGGGAGAGACGGTTCAGAAGAAGCGCGGAGTTGCCAGACCTGACCTGGTGGGAGCAGGCACCCTTTAGGTCAGATCAGCTCACGTGAGCGGTGAGGTAAGCAGTGACTCTTGGGAGGCATTTTGCACATCGGGAGAGGCCCAGTGGCAGAGAGTCTACTCGGACATCGAGAAGCAGTGAAAAGGAGCACTCAAT
>NW_004444231.1:1389903-1397983 GCF_000243295.1 Trichechus manatus latirostris | reverse complement strand
CATTTTCTGACTTTATTTGATGCAAGTAAACTTTTCAACAATCATATGTGTCATTTATTCATTCAACAAAAATTAATTTAATGCCTACTATTTACAGGCATGGCTCTACATACTCTGAACAAAACAGCCCAAATCTGCTGTGTTCATGGACCTTACATTCTAGAGTTTTTACGTGAATGACACGGGAGCCACTGGAGCGTTTAAGTGAAGAAATGGCACAATTTGACTTACCTTAGCAGGATGGCTGACCACTATAGGGAGACTAGTCCGTGTGTGGCAGGGAGGGGAGGCACTAGTGCCACAGTTCAAGAGGGAGAGGGTGGTGGAGACCAAGGGGAGAAAAGGGCCTGAGCGGGGAGAGAGAGAGGGGCTGGAGAAGCAGGAGGCTAGGAAAGCAGAAATAAGGAATTCTAAGCAGTGGAATTCTCAGAGTTAAGTATGTTGTTTTATAGCTTTTTAATCAATGTACATACCTAAGGATATTCTTTGCATTTGATATTCAACACATTCTGTGGGACTACCTAAAAATGAATTGCCTCCTCATGTCACCCAGGTTAACGAAAAGAACAATACCAAGTGACCCAATAAAATACAGACATCCTTGTTGTCATCTTGTGCTGACTCATGCCAAACCCCATGTGTTATAGAGTAGAACTGTTCCATAGGGTTTTCTTGGCTGAAATCTCAAGGGAAACAGATCAATAGGCCTTTTCTTCCCCAGTGCCCATGGGTGGGCTGGAACTGCCAACCTTTCGGTTATATCCTTTAGATGTTAAGAATTCATACACAGTCAATGCATGCGCACTGGTGAAAGCCTTTTTGACTGACTGAACACTTGCAACTTTGAGGAGGTTAAAGTTCCTACACTCTTCTGGTTAAAACACACAGTAGCAATGCTTTCATGAGCTTCTTTGTATTGAAGACAGGTGTGGGACTCAGACAGCTTCAGGGCTATGAAATGAAGATAATTTTAAAATACACTAACCCAGGAGTCATAGATACATTGTTTGGGAAAGTCAAACTTGGCAACTTTGTGAGCCTGACTGCAGAGCCTTTCAGACACATTTATACAAAAATAGACAAAATCACTTCTCTTACAGATTAGATTCCTGATGGTTTGGGGTTATCAAAGTTGAGCTACCTACTGTCGTTAATAAAAAGGAAACTTGTCTATATAGGAATATCTATGTGGTGTCTTCAGACACAACCCCTTTTAGGTTTAATGAGGAAACCCCTGTCCTTCCACCCCCATTCCTAAGGTGAGCTCACTCTCTGGCATGAAGTTCTTTGGGGGGGAATTTTGTTCTAGAGGAGTTCGGGAGGAGAAATAAGGGGTGGGAGGTAGGGAGTCCAGTTCAGCGAAAGGCATTCCAAGAAGGGAAGAGGAGGAAAAGGCCTGGCCCCAGCCTGCGGGGTCTCTCCCCGCTTACCTCAGACAGCCCAGAGTAGGACTCAGGGAGCCTGTGTGACAAAGACTGGTCCCTACAGGAGGAGAGGGATCAGAACAAAGTCCTAGTACCAGGCTTGGCTTTCAGGCCCGGAGGGCGGTGTCTGGAGTGAGAAAGCTGAGCGCTGAGATTTCCCATCTCCCCGGAGTTTCCTTTCTCTGTCTCACAACCTGTGTCACTTCTTTTTGCCCGGACACACATGACGGGACGCCAGTTCCCACTCCCTCTGAGTGCCTGGTTTCGCAGTAGCCAGTCAGTGTGTCCTCGGCTCCCGGTTATAAGGTCCACACTGATCCGAGGGAACTCAGTCTCACCAGATTCCAGTGACAGGGTCATGGCGTCCCAGACTCTCCTTCTGCTGCTCTCGGGGGGCCCTGGTCCTGACCCAGACCCGGGCAGGTGAGTGCGGAGTTGGGAGGGAAACTGCCTCTGCTGAGGGAGGAGCGAGGGGACCGTCTGGCGGGGACGAAGGACCCTCGGGGAAGCCTCGTCCCTGCTGCCACCGCACAGACACCTCTACCCTTCTCTGGTTCAACCACCCTCCCCCGCCCCCTTCCCTCCCACCCTCCCCCGCCCCCTTCCCTCCCCCCTTGGCGTCCCGGCCCTGCTCCTCCCCCCCCTTCTCCCGCCACCAGCTCCCCTCCCCGCCCCGCCCCCATCGACCCCGGACCCGGGCGCCCCGCGGGGAGGGGTGTAGGTGGTCTCAGCCGCTCCCCGCCCGCAGGCTCCCACTCCCTGAGGTATTTCCGCACCGCCGTGTCCCGGCCCGGCCGCGGGGAGCCCCGCTTCATCGCCGTCGGCTACGTGGACGACACGCAGTTCGTGCGGTTCGACAGCGACGCTGAGAATGCGAGGATGGAGCCGCGGGCGCCGTGGGTGGAGCAGGAGGGGCCGGAGTATCCGGATGAGCAGACACGATCGCCAAGGACGCCGCAGACTCTCCGAGTGGACCTGCCGACTCTGCGCGGCTGCCACAACCAGAGCGATAACGGTGAGTGACGCCAGCCCGGGTCGCAGGTCACGGGTCCCGTCGTCCCCACGGACGGGTCGCCCCGAGTCTCCGGGTCTGAATTTCCCCCCCAAGGCCGCGGGACCTGCCCAGCCTCTGGACCCAGGAAGAGCCGAGGGGGTTGGCTCCGGTTTCGTTTTCAGTTTAGACCCAAACGGGCTCTGACCAATCACCGTCTGTCTCTGGTGGTGGGGGCGGGGCTGACGGTGGGGGCGGGGCCAGGGTCTCACACCTTCCTGTGGATGTTTGGCTGTGAACTGGAACGCCAGGGGCGCTCCCTCCGCGGGTACTATCAGTCGGCCTATGATGGCTTCGATTACATCGCCCTGAAGGAGGGTCTGCGCACGTGGATGGCGGCGGACAGGAGTGCTCAGATCACCCAGCGCAAGTGGGAGGAGGCCAGTGTGGCCAAGAATAAGAAGGCCTACTTGGAGGGCAGGTGTGTGGAGTGGCTCCGCAGGTACCTGGAGAACGGGAAGGAGATGCTGCAGCGCGCAGGTACGAGGGGCTGTGGGGCGACTCTCACGTCTCCCCTTGGCTGAGGCTGTTCCCCTAGCTGGCCTCCCATAGGGAGAGAAGGGAAATGGAATGGACACCCGAATACCCATTCCCACTATCTCAAGGGTCTGGGAGAGGGAGGAGGCGGCCCCTGTTCGTAGAATCTGCGCTAGAGAGTGACTTACCCAGAGAACATGCATTTCTCTCAGTGACAGATCAGGGATGCAGTCTCTCTGGGGATAGTGGGGGAGAGGATTCCTGAAGGAATTGATCGGCGGATCCTTTGACCCTGGCAGTGGCCTTGGTAACCCCCAGGGACTTGTTCTCAGCCCTTGTTCTCTGCTCCACACCCAACCTCTTTGGAGGTCTGACTCCACCTTTTCTGAGTTTCTTGACCACCACCCAGGTCAGGGCCAGAAGCCCCTGTTCTCCTCAAAGATCTGGCTCCTACTTTACTGGGCAGTCTCACCTAGAGTCTAGAACTTTCTAAGGAATAGAGTATTCCAGACCCCTGAGTCCAGAGTAGTGTCTAGGTTTGACACTCCCTCTCTCCACCCAAATGTTCTGCCCAATGTCAGCATGCTCACATGAGTCCTGCTTCCATGGCCCATGGAACATAATGCAGTTTCTGAATTTTCTGACCTTTCTCCTCAGACCCCCCAAAGACACATGTGACCCATCACTTCATCTCTGACCGTGAGGCCATAATGAGGTGCTGGGCTCTGGGCTTCTACCCAGCAGATATCACCCTGACCTGGCAGCGGGACGAGGAGGACCAGACCCAGGACATGGAGCTTGTGGAGACCAGGCCTGCGGGAGACACGACCTTCCAGAAGTGGGCAGCCATCGTGGTGCCCTCTGGAGATGAGCAAAGATACACGTGTCATGTGCAGCACGTGAGGGTGACTGAGCTTCTCACCCTGAGATGGGGTAAAAAGCGATGAGGGTAGAGCCTCTTCGCAGGGAAAGCATGAGCCTTTCTGGAGACTTCCAGCAGGGTCAGGGCTGAGAACTGTGGGTCAGGGCCCTTCAGCTTTCCTTCTCTTCCCAGAGTCCACCATCTCCATCATGGGAATTGTTGCTGGACTGGTTCTCTTTGGAGCGCTGCTTGTTGGAGCTGTGGTGGCTGCAGTTGTGATCTTGAGGAAAAAGACCTCAGCTGGAGATGGTGGTGGGGTCTGAGTTTTCTTATCCGACTGGAGGGTTTTGATACCCATGTAGGAATTTGCCCATCTTCTGCCTCGTTATTGGGGGATATCATCCACACACACGTGCTTAACCAGTCCGGGGCCGTGTGCTAACATGTAAATCACGTGTGTAGATGGAGGTAAATTTTCTACCTTAGGTGATTCTGGTGATGGACACCTAATTCCCACAGTTGCAGATCAGACGGAAATGTCCCTGCTGAGGATAGAGGGCTAGGAGGATGGTTGTTCCAGTCTCCACACATCTCCTTTCCTTTTGTTGCCTGATCCTGCCCTGGGTCTGCAGTCATAGTTCTAGAAACTTCCCAGGAGTCCATGACTAGTGGGTTCCTCTGGGACCTCATGGTCCTGGCTCCTCCCTGCTCTCTCACAGGATATTTTCTTTCCACAGGTGGAAAGGGAAGGAGCTACACTGAGGCTGGAAGTAAGTGAGGGTTGTGGGCTGATCCTGAGACCCTTGGGATAATGTAGACAGGACCCTGTGGGAGAGCCCACCACCAAAATTTCCTTCTTTAGTCTCACCTCCTCCTGTAGGCTCTGACTAGGTAATGGTTTTGTTGTTCTTCAGGCAGCCACAGTGCCCAGGGCTCTTATGTGTCTCTCACAGCCTAAAGGTGAGATCTTGGATGGCCTACATGGGGGAGGGGTTGGGGCAGAGGGGGCATGACTGGGTTATGGAGATACTGTTTTGATCTGAACATTTTGATCATTTGGTGGGCTATTCAGAGCAGCAACACTTACAGTGACTGACTTGAATTTGTTCATAATTACTGTCTTCTGTAGCGTGAGACCACTGCCTTATGTGGGATTGAGTTATGCAAGATTTGTTCACACCAGCTTTGTGATTCCGGACTTCTCTTGCTGCAAGTGGTGTTTGAATGTACCTGCGTTCCTATCATCATAAGGTGAGGATGTGGTGGGAGTAACCCACCTTGCCCACCAGGACGCCCTCCTCACACTGACCTGAGTCCTTTCCCCTGGATCTACGTTTCCTGTTCCCGCAGAGACAAGGCCAGGATGTCTCCATCCCTGTCGGAACTTCTCTTGCTCTGAGCTGCAACTTCTCACTTACCTGTTGAACATGAGAATCTGGGAAGGATCTTTTTTGTCAAATTCTTTCCATGAGGTGGGGTTGCTGTGTTAATTAAAGAAGAGGATGAGACTTAAAATCTGAGAGAGGAAATAAATGGAGACCTGAGCACCTTCCAGAATCCTGTGTTTGCTCTACTGAGCCTGTCGCAGATGGGGCAGAAGAAGGCTGTGAAGGATCCAAATGCAGACACGGCCTGTGTTCAGGGCAGCGTGGGGTTTGATGTGGTGACTGCTTGCCTGCATCTTCTTTGCTGCTTTGTTGTTCTTGTCCCCTAAGTAGGAACTGTGATCACAGGGACTCAGGAATTGCATGGGCCTTGTCCTGTCTCAGAGCCATGGGCACTGTTATGGATTGCATTATGTCCCCCCGGCACCCTGAATTCAGACTACTAGCCCTCTAAACTGTGAAAAAATACACATCTGTTTGTTAAAGCCATCCACTTGTGGTATTTCTGTTATAGCAGCACTAGATAACCAAGACAGGCAGTGAGGGCTTCGTGTGCTGGATGAGCCTGGGCTGAGGCCTGGTCTGACCCTCAGATCGCAGGGTGTCTTAGTCATCTAGTGCTGCTATAACAGAAGTAAGAAAAGTGGATGGCTTTAACAAAGAGAAGTTTATTCTCTCACAGTCCAGTAGGCTAGAAGTCTGAATTCAGGGCGCCAGCTCTGAAGGAAGGTCCTGATCATCAGTCTTGGTCTGGAAGCATTTCAGCACAGAAACCTCAGGTCTAAAGGACGCGCTATGCTCCCGGCACTGCTTTCTTGGTGGTATGAGGTCCCCAACTGTCTGCTTGCTTCTCTTTCCTTTTATCTCTTGTAAGACAAAATGTGGTACAGGCCACACACCAGGGATGTGAGCCGAGCAAGGGTGTTACATCCTACCCTAATCCTCTTTAACCACAAGCAGAGATTATGATTTATAACACTTAGGAAAATCACAAAATCTAGGACAACCACACAATACTGGGAATCGTGGCGTAACTAAGTTGACACATATTTTTAAGAAACACAATTCAATCCATGTCACAGGGTTTGAGTTTATTTTTGTACCTTTGTTTTTATAGAGGGTATGCCTGTTCTTGTTTTGTGCATAAGTTCCGGTCTCATTCTCTGGGTGTCCCTGTTTGACAGCAGCAGAAGTCATTCTTCCTGTCAGTGTCCCCACAAGGCCCAGTGCAGCCCCTGCACACAGGAGTCTCTGTGGTATTGAGGAACGAACTCTCAGACTCATTCAAGTCTTTTCCTCCTACTGGAGTTGTTTCCTGGATTATTCTACCTTTTCCCAATATTTTTAAGAAATTTGATTCTGGTCAGTTTTCTTGTTTTAGATAAATTCTTTTTATGTTTCCATCCTCTGCTCACCTACCTCTGTCCCTGCCCTTAGCTCCATTATCCTAGTGCTGACCCAATCCAACCTCGTGGGTTCATAAAGTAGAGTCTAATTTAAGTTCACCATTGGTTGTAAAATAGGGCCCATAACCTCTAGGATCATGCTTGTCTGCAGAGGGAAATGAAATTGCGTGCTGTAGTGGGCAGGAGGGAGGGCGTGGAGGAAGGGAGTGGAGAGCCTTACGTCCAGGAAAAGTAGAGTTGACGTTAATGTCAAGGTGAGTAGATGTGCTGTAGCTGCCACAGAACAGCCTGTGGACTGAGGCTACATTAATAAAGACACTGTCTCTAGAATAGGGAGGTGCGCTACACTGCATTGATCATTCATTCTACTGATAGTTGCTGAGTGCCAGATGCATCTGGGCAACATCCGGGAACTAAAAACAGACAAAAATTGGCAGCTTTGTGGAGCATTTGTTCTTGGAGAGAGACAGAATATAGATTATATCCATTTCTGTCTAGTCCATTCCGACTCATAGCGACCATACAGGACAGAATAGAACTGCCCCATAGGCTTTCCAAGGCATGGATGGCAGATCTGAACTTCTGACTTTTTGGTTAGCAGCCATAGCTTGCCATAGCTCTTAACCACTGCACCACCAGTGCAATGAGCACCGTCAGTAAGGGAAGTGTTTATGTTGGAAGGAGGGAAGTGCTATGGGTAAGGTGATCCAGAGTGTCGGTATGAGAGGAGAGGGGAGACGACTGGTGTAACTCAGGTGGCTGGCGTGGGTCTCATTGAGAAGTGGCCTTTGAGGAAAGATTTGAAGGACATGAGGGAATTAGCCATGAGGATGCCTGGGGAAGGTCTTCCAGGCAGGGGAACATCCAGTGCAAACACACTAGGGCAAGAACTTGCCTGTGTTCTGTGAGCAGAGGGGAGGGCAGTAGGGCTGGAACAGAGAGTAAATGAGATGAGGTCAGAGGTATGGTCAGATCATGTGGGGCCTTGAGGACATCAGAAGATTTTTTTTTTCCTCTGAGTGAGATGAGGAGTTACAAGACAATTTTGAGCAGAAGAGAGACGTGTTATGAATCCTTTTAAAAGGATGACTCTGGCTTCTTTCTTCAGAAAATATCAAGTGGTGGTGGAGGGAACATTCAGTAGGAAAACACTAGCTATTCATGCAGTTTTCATGCTAGGAATGTTGGTGGTTTTGCCTGTGTGAGTAGTGAAAATAGCGGGAAGTGATTGGATTCTTGATATATTTTGAAATTGAACTCTGCAAGATTTGCTGGTGGATTAAAATTGGTGTATGAGAGAAAAAGTGGAGTCAAAGAGGACACCAAATATTTTGGACTGTGCAAATAGAAAGATGGAGCTGCCACCAAATACTTAACAATAGGATAAATTAAAATATTTTTAAAACTTTGTAACTTAATAGGTAAAAAATGGTACCTATAGAAGGGAATTTGGCAAGTGCAGAGGTAAAAATCTC
>NW_004444231.1:1383046-1384418 GCF_000243295.1 Trichechus manatus latirostris | reverse complement strand
AAGATAAACACAGATGGTAGGAATTTCCACAGCTTCAAGGAAGGATACTGTGTTGTTGTGAGGAAGTCTTGATTTTTTCATTGCTGCTAAGCTGGCATTTTATTGACCGATTAGTTATTTTAGCCTAAATCTTCGACTGGGTGTGGGAGAAGTTCCTTAGACCTGGTGTGTCCTCGTGCATATTTCCACCAGGAGGGACTGGATCAACAATGTTGTACTAATTAGGTTGTGCCCCTGAGCCCAGCTTGCAACCAGTGAGCCTGGCAGTGCGACCCTGCACTGGTGCAGCCACAGCCGCTCAGTGGACAGGCGGCGCGGTGCACGTCTGCTGTCCATGATGCGAACTATACCCTGGAGGAGACCGTGGGCCAGGTTGGGAGGGACCACAGGCCAGGTCGTGAGGTTGTCAGTGGTGAAATCCTCCCATTGGTGCCAGAGCTATAACTCCGGAACCTCCAGCTGCCACCCAGCTCCCAGCCTTCTCTCAGCTGCAGCAGGTGATGCTCCAGGAAACCTCCCCTGCCCCACAACCCCCAAGCCCCTGGGTCAGCCACCAGAACTAAGATTTGGGACTGGGTCTGCAGAGCTCCTAAATTCAGGAGCTGAGGTGCTGAGAGCAGGGTCTGAGGGAGTCCAGGCTGAAGACTCGGGTGCTGGGGTCACGGGAGGGGAAAGAGACAAGATCCCAGATTCTGTGGGTGCGAGTTGGGGAGGAGACAGAGGCAGTCCCGGGATCCTGGAGAATAGGTAGTCAGTCACCTGCCACCTAGATCCATGTGGCTGCGACTGTGTCCAGCCCCCACACAGTGCCCGGGGCACAGTCCTCCGGGACCATTTGTCCTGGCATGGAGACTCCTGTTGTCATAGGTGATGAAGGGACAACTGAGGCCATGACTGTGGGCTGCCTGGGGCTGGGCTCAGACTTGCCTTTGAGGTGCTAGCACAGGGAGCGGGACCCTGAAAATATGAGGAATTCGGTACCAGGCCACCTGTCCCCCGCTCACATGGCCCAGTGCCTGGGAACCCTCTGCAAACTCATTTCCACAGATGTCCCCTCCTCCAGCCCTCCCTGTGCTGCTCTCCTCCCTGGCTGCTTCCTGCCACCTCCTTTTGGAACCGACCCCCCCGAGGTCCCCATTTCCTCTCTCTCTTTACACCTCCAGGAGCCTCCCCTCATAGCCACATCTAAGGCCCCAGAGGTTCCTCCCCGGATCCTGGGTGGGAGACTCGCAGACTGATTCCCAGGAGGAGGGGCCTCTACCCAAGAAGCAGCCACAAGAATAAGTGAAAGGGACTCAGAAATCCAAGGTCCCATCCTGGGAGCCTGTGGGACTGGGTATTGTGGCTCCAGGTGTATTTGGGGGACAGCTCC
>NW_004444231.1:1374998-1381747 GCF_000243295.1 Trichechus manatus latirostris | reverse complement strand
CCTCCTGGATCTCAGGTGCCATGCTAGCAGCAGCTAAGCCATGTGGAGTAGCCAGGTGGAGGCGAACCTAGGTAACCTGGTTACCAACCTCAGTGCCCTCCCAGCTGACAGCCAGTACCAGCTACAGCCCTGTGACAGAGCCCTCTAAAATGTTCTGAACCAGACGGGCATCCAGGTGACTGAAGCCCCAGCTCATATCACATGAGGCAGAAGAGTTTCCCTGCTGAGCCCAGACAACCAAAGAAAGAGAGAAAATAAAAAATGCTGTTGTTTTAAGTCACCAATTTTGGGATTGTTTGCTACACAGCAATAGATAATGGAACATATCCTATACCATATAATTTACTACTATTACTATGTTTTTATTTTTTGTTTGCCTTTCCTGTCAGATTGTAAGCATCAGGAGAACAGGTGGTTTTGTGTGTGTGTGTGTGTGTGTGTGTATGTGTGTGTGTGTTTGATTTAATGACTACCAAGCCTAGAGCAAGGAGCTCTGGTGGTGCAGTGGTTAAGCGCTTGGCTGCTAACCAAAAGGTCAGCAGTTCGAATCCACCAGCCCACCCCACGGGAGAAAGATGTGGCAGTCTGCTTCCATAAAGGTTACATCCTTGGAAACGCTCTGGGGCACTGCTACTCTGTCCTACAAGTTTACTATGAGTTGGCCTCAACTTGAAGGCAACAAGTTTGGTTTTTTTAAGCCTAGAGCCGTGCTTGGCTCAGAGAGCTCATTAAACGTTTTTGAACGAGTGAATGAATGTTGTGTCTCCAACACCTCTTGGGCCCTGGTAGCGCCCTGGGTCAGTCCTCAGTGTAGAACTGAGACTTGGGGCTGAGGCTACAGAGCGCCTAAGTTCAGGGGTTGTGGTAGCAGAGAGCTGGGCTTATTCTCCCCAGGAGAATAAGAGGCAGAATCCTAGGGTCCACAGGCTGCAAGCTAGAGAAGAAGCAGGGACTACCCTTAGGATCCAGGGAGAAGGATGGTCAGTCACCTCAGACATTCTACTGCCAAGATTTTGCAGCCCACAATGATGTCCAGGTCCCACACTGCATCTCACCCACGTTCCCCTGAGGCCCTGCGGCTTCGTTAGGCAACTCTGGTTGTCATAGACATCAAAGGGACAACCGAGACCTTGACCAGCTGGGTAAGACATGGCTGTGAGGTCCTAGCACAGAGAGTGGGACCCTAGAAATATGAGGAATTTGGGACCATGGCTGGTCCCCACAGGATGGCACAGGCAACTGCTCTTGGCTCCAAACACATCTCCACAGTGTCCCCCTGCTCCAGCCGTCCTCATGATGTTTTCCTCCCTGGCTCCTTCCTGTCCCCTCCTTTTGGCCTTGACCCCCCTGGTGTCCCCATTCTCTCCCTCTCCTCCGTTCTCCAGGGGCCTCTCCTCCTTCCCAACCTTATGCCCCAGGGGCTCCTCCCCCAGCTCCCAGGTGGGAGACTCACTGAGGGATTCCCGGGAAGAGGGGCCTCTGCCTCCAGAGGCTACAGGGTGGAACAATGACAGGAGCTCAGAAGTCCAAGGTCCCATCCAAGAAGACAGAAGAATTTGGTATTGGAGCTCACAGTATGTTTGTGGAGTCCACCCGGGACCTGGAAACTGGGTGTTACGACCTAGAGACCTCCCTTTGCCCTGAGGTCTGAGTCACAGTCACTCAAAGAACCAAACCTGTTGCCAGTGAGTTGATTCCCATTCATAGTGACCCTATAGAACACAGAAGAACTGCCCCATAGGGTTTCCAAGAATGTAATCTTTTTTCGGGAAGCAGATTGCTACGTCTTTCTCCCATGGAGCGGCTGGTGTGTTCTAACCACTTTTGGCCCAGCCCTTAACTACTGCACCACCAGGGCCCCTTCACAGTCACTCAGTGAGGGGGAAACATCTCTGTTGGCATGGATTGTGGGAAACAGCACTCTGAACCTAACCCAGACCTGGGGCGCCCCCTTGTGTGCAGAGCCCTGTCCTTCTGGTGGGAGCCCAGGAGACCCTGGGGAGGTCCCAGTGACGGCCTGAAAGAGCAGCTCAGGTTTTCTGTCCTCAGCCCTGTGGCCACCGGGGGGCGCTACCGCTCTGCTCGCTGGGGTTCTGACTGAGCAGCCCAGGAAAGGACTAGGCTATGGTCTGAGTGGGGAAGAGAAGGCTAAGGGAGGGTGGGCGTCCATGGAGGGATGGAGATGTCTTCTGAGCAGCCATGGACTCCACAGGGGTCAGGCTCAGGGGTGGACGAGGGATGGGAGGAGAGGAGAGCTCAGGAGCCCTGCACCATATCTGAGGTTCCATCTCCTCCTTGTAATTCCTCTGTCAGACTCTTGATGACCACACCCCAGAAAATTGAAAACTAGACAAATTTTCTTCTATTCCCTATTCCTTTACAGGGCTCCTACTTGACATAGCAACAGTAACATTTACATCATTTTTTTCAGGAAGAATACATGAGAAATTGGTAACATGCTCATAGCTGGGAGAGGAACTAGGTGCCTGGGGCCTGGGACGGGAGGGGGATTTTCCACTGTAAAATCTTTGCAATATTTTGAGTGATACTTTCAAAATGTAAGTTATATTAAAAATTACTTTTATTTGCAAGACCTTTTACAGTTACAGCCTAGTGTCTATGGATGTGGTTATGTGATGGGCCCAGATTGTGGCCTCTCCTCTGTTGTTCTAGAACACACTAGGGTGTTCCAACCTCAGGGCCTTTGCACGTGCTGCTCCCCATGTGGAAAACTTGTCTCCTAGGTATCATTTCCCTCCCTGACATTCTCTTCAATGTCATCACTGAGAGGCCCTCCCTGGATGACCCACCTCTAGTGGCATTGTCAGCCTCCCTCTGATCCTACCCTGTTTTGCTTTTGTTTACATCCTTTTTACTGACATTTAGAAAATGTATTTACTTTAATTGCTTGTTGTCTATCCAGAACATAAGCTTTATAAGAACAAGGTTAGGGATTTTGATTGTTTGTAGATGTATTTCCACTGCCTTGAATAGTGCCTGGTTGTTGCTTTAAAAACATTTGTTGAATGAATGAATGAATTCACACGCAGACTGATACACTCACACATACAGACTCACACAGGGACACACAGTTATAGCTATTCTTACACACATTAGCAAACTCTCACACGCATACTCTTGTAAGTCTAATTTTCATTCAACATTATGTTGTGAACATTCCCCATGTCATTAGATATTATTTCCCAATTATTGAGAAAAATTTCAAGGATATAGAGTTGAAAGACTAGTACAATATTTGCTTTGTGCATATAATAAATTATTTCTGTAATTTTTGTTGAAACACTTGGAAGTCTCTTGCAAATCTCATGACCCCACTCCTAAATACTTGAGCATTTACCTCTTACAAATGAAACATTTGTCTTCAATCCATAATATTATTATTACACTGAGAAAAATAACTGTAATTCCCAAATATTATCAAATATCAAAGTCATATAAAATTGTCTTCATTATCCTCCAAATGTCTTTCATATTAGTTTTTTGGAAAAAAGTCATTTAATTTGGAAACAACATTTCAGCATCCACGCAACATGCAGTCGTCTGGCTAAGCCATGGGGACTCTTGGGACTAAACACACAGCTCCCCTAGGCATTCCGTCCCGTCATCAGGGCAAAGGAGGGGCTCCTGTGCCAGGAGTCACACCTGGTGCCCAGAAGTCCCTCCTGTGACAGCAGGTGTCCAGACTACCTGGGACCTGGTGGAACATAGTCCCCTCCCACAAAGGTTAACAAGTAACCCGAGTATTTTCTCTAAGACCCCCTGTCCCAGTCATTCCACCCCATAATCGAAGGGTCAAGAAAGGGTCCACACACTGAATCAACACCTCAGCACCCCAGATCTCTTCATCTCCATGGACGGAGGCCAAGTGAGAGCCCCAAACTCCAACTCCTCCCCACCTTCATCTCTCACCACCTCACTACCAGTATCTGCCTCCAGCCCACCAGGACTCATCCCATCATGCCCCCTCCCCTGGCTGTGTCAGTCACACCAGGTCCCCCATTACCCTGCACTCTCATCTCCACAAGGCTCTGCACACCCCAATTCTGTCTCCGCTCACACCCTCTCCCCAACTCCTTACACCTTTCCACTGTGCCCTGGAGTTCTCAGCCCAAGATCAGCACAGTCTCCTGAGTCCTCTCACGATGGTCCTTTCATCTCGAGCTCTGACAGAGACCTGGGTCTCCTGAGGACACTGTTCCTCTGAAGTGCTCCCACAGGCGGTGTTTCCCCTCCCACAGGCCTTGTACCCCTGGGTGTGGAGGTGGGCGGACCTCCTTGCTCCTTGTTGCTGCTCTCAGACCTTTCTCCCTTCCTCCTCCCTAAAGTCCCCAACTGTGAATCTCCTGTCCTCAGATTACAGCCCCTCCTCCCCTCATTGTAGCTGTCACCTATGGACGCTGGCCCATTCCCCACATTTCCCAACTGTCTTTTTTTTTTTTTTTTTGAGGTGCAAATATACACACCATACACACATGGATCCGACAATTTCCACATAATTCAGTGATGTTGATTTCAGTCTTCATGTTGTGAAACCATTCTTACTATCCTTTTGCAAACCATTCCACCACCATTAACAAACTCAATGCCCCCTAAGCAAAAAAATCCCCCTACCCACCTTCCTCTTGTCCCTGGGGAAGCCAAAAAAACCCACTGGTTCTGACTCACAGCGACGGTATAGGACAGAGCAGAACTGCCTCATAGGGTTTCCCAGGAGGAGCTGATGGATTCAAACTGCTGACCTTTTGGTTAGCAGCTGAGCTCTTAACCACTGCACCACCAGAGCTCCACCCATGGGGAACAGGGCATGAAACACCTGGACAAGAGAAGGGGGAGGGGGGCTTACGTTCATCTTGGAGAAATCCTCCAGTAGCACTAATAATTTTTGTATTCTATGTTATCTGTGTATATCTGGTGGTGCAGTGGATAGCTGCTAAACAAAAGGTCAGCAGTTCGAATCCACCGGCCGCTCTTTGGAAACCCTATGGTGCAGTTCTACTCTGTCCTATAGGGTCGCTATGAGTCAGAATCGACTAGACGGCAATGGGTTTGGGTTTTTTTTGTTTTCGTATGTTATCTATATCATGTAAGTGAGATCATACAGTATTTGTCCTTTAGTGATTGACTTAATACGCTCAGCATAGTGTTTTCAAGGTTCATCTATGCTGTGGCATGAATCAGGACTTTGTTTTCCTTTATGGCTGAGTAATATTCCATGGTGTGTATGTACCACATTTTGTTTATTCGTTCATCTGTTGATGCACATTTCGGTTGTTTCCACCTTTTGGGTGTTGTGACTCCCACATTTCTTGACTATTTTAGCTCATGGCTCACGGTCACTCGAGCATCGCTATCTCTGCCCTTGTCCCCACGCAGCTAGAGAAGGGTAAAGATAAACACACAGCCACGGTGACTGCTCTCACAAAACTCCATGACCCAGACCTCAGGGGTGCCCACACCGTTGTCCAGCGGTCATCCTGTGCTTGCAGAGTTTGCTCACCCTCCTTCCATCCTAGATGATTACTACACACCTTCTCTCTCTGCTCAAACATCCACCCCCGCCTTCCCCGTTCTTATTTTGGCAAATGACCTTGCTTCCTACTTTACTGAGAAAATTGAACATATTAGAAGACAACTTTTACAGATTCCCACCACCACCTGCTCATGTCCTTGCATCTGAACGGCAGGATGGGCCTCCAGTGTGTCATCACTGGTCCGCTGTCCTTGTTCCCAGCAGAGTCTGTCCCTCTGCTGGTGCCCTAGGCCTCATCCCTCCTCCTCTACTTAGAGACATCGATCCAGCAACTCTTCCCCTTCTATCTCTTTTATTGCCAATTTTTGCTCTCAACCACATCACTGTGGCAGCCATGAGAATGCCCATCACCGACCCTCATTTAGAGGCAGCATAACTGACCCATGGCACCAGGTACTGCCTTCTGAAATCCATTGCCATGTTTGCGCTGAGAGCACTCTTCCCACAGGCTTCTTCCAGGCAGTGGTTGAGAACAGCAGGGAAACCAAGGCAGGACCAGTCCTCCACTGAAGGCTGACTTTGTTTGCCTCAGGGGCTTCCTGATATCCTTACTGAATTTTCCTTAGACTTCACCACATCTAGGACAATTCTAACTACTATTCCTTCCCTCTGTCCTTCACTTGGGTTCAGACTTGCATCATGGTCTGGTGACTCTTCCAGTCTTAGCTGGTTCCCTCCCATTTTTTCACAGATGTTTCAACTATCAAAATTCTTGTGCATTTAATACTGTATCAGTGTCTGCTCCTCACAGGACCCTAACTAATACAAGTGCTATCAGGAGCAGTCTGAGAAAAGATGGGGATTTTGGACTGGCTCACCCAGCACCTGGCAGGCCAAGAGGACAACGTCCTGGCAGTAGATGAGACATGGAGAGTCCCTGGCACAAGGTGGCAGCTCAACTGATAAGGGTTTGACTGGTGGGGACTGGAGAAAAAGTCCTGGTGTGGAGGAAGGCTGTGGCAAGTGTGATGCTAGAAACCTTTGAAAACTAACAAGGGGGGCAGGATGCCCAGAAAGGTAGTATATCAACACCCTGAGAAGAATGTTGAGGATCTGAGGCTTGTCCATGTGTGAGAGCCTCTGCACTAGCTCATAGAGAGGCTTTTACTTCCCGTAGAAGAAGGGCAGGTAGAGTTGAACGGCAGGATGACAACCTAACTGTGAGAACATAGAACCTAAGAGATATTTGAAAGCTCAG
>NW_004444231.1:1361035-1362767 GCF_000243295.1 Trichechus manatus latirostris | reverse complement strand
ACAGACATCCTTGTTGTTGTCTTGTGCTGACTCATGCCAAACCCCATGTGTTATAGAGAACTGCTCCATAGGGTTTTCTTTGCTGAAATCTTAAGGGCAACAGATCAACAGGCCTTTTCTTCCCCAGTGCCCCTGGGTGGGCCTGAACTGCCAACCTTTCCGTTATATCCTTTAGATGTTAAGACTTCATACGCACAGTCAATGGGTGTGCACTGGTGAAAAGCATTATGACTGGACTGAACACTTGCAACTTTGAGGAGGTTAAGGTTCCTACACTCTTCTGGTTAAAACATACAGTAACAAAGTACGCTTTCACGGGCTTCTTTGTATTGAAGATAGGTGTGGGACTCAGACAAACTCAGGGCTATGAAATGAAGACAATTTTGATATACACTAACCCAGGAGGCAGAGATACATTGTTTGCGAAAGTGAAACTTCGCAACTTCCTGAGCCTGACTGCAGAGCCTTTCAGACACATTCATACAAAAATGGAGAAAATCACTACTCTTACAGATTAGATTCCTGATGGTTTGGGGTTATCAAAGTTGAGCTACTCACTGCCGTTAATACAAAAGAAACTCGTCTCTATGGGACTATCTATGTGGTGTCTTCAGACACAACCACTTCTGGGTTTAAATAGGAAACCCTTGTCCTTCCACCCCATTCCTAAGGTGAGCTCACTCTCTGACATGAAGTTCTTTGCGGGTGAATTTTCTTCTAGAGAAGTCCAGTGGGGAGAAGAAACGGGTGGGAGTTGGGAGTCCAGTTCAGCGAAAGGCATTCCAAGAAGGGAAGAGGAGGAAAAGGCCTGGCCCCAGCCTGGGGTTCTCTCCCCGGTTTCCTCAGACAGCCTAGGGTAGGACTCAGGGAGCCAGTGTGACAGAGTGGTCGGTATAGGAGGAGAGGGATCAGGACAAAGTCCTAATACCCGGGCTTGGCTCTCAGGCCCGGAGGGCGGTGTCCGCAGTCAGAAAGCCCAGCGCTGGGGATTCCCCATCTCCCGGGAGTTTCGCTTTCTCCGTTTCACAACCTGTGTCACTTCTTTTTGCCCGGACACACATGACGAGACGCCAGTTCTCACTCCCATTGAGTGTCTGGTTTCTGCAGTAGCCAATTAGTGTCTCCTCGGTTTCTGGTTATAAGGTCCGCACGAACCTGCCGGAACTCAGTCTCCCCAGAATCCAGTGTTCGGGGTCATGGCGTCCCAGATCCTCCTGCTGCTGCTCTCGGGGGCCCTGGCCCTGACCCAGACCCGGGCAGGTGAGTGCGGGATTCGGAGGGAAACGGCCTCTGCGGACGGAGGAGCGAGGGGACCGTCGCGGGGGACGCGGGACCCTCAGGAAGCCTCGTCCCTGCTGCCCCCGCTCAGACACCTCTCCCCTCCGCCCGTTCAACCACCCTCCCCCGCCCCCTTCCCTCCCCCCTTGACGTCCCGGCCCTGCTCCTCCCGCCCCTTCTCCGGCCACGAGCCCCCCTCCCCTCCCCGCCCCCATCGACCCCGGACCCGGGCGCCCCGCGGGGAGGGGGGTCGGTGGTCTCAGCCGCTCCCCGCCCGCAGGCTCCCACTCCATGAGGTATTTCTACACCGGCGTGTCCCGGCCCGGCCGCGGGGAGCCCCGCTTCATCGCCGTCGGCTACGTGGACGACACGCAGTTCGTGCGGTTCGACAGCGACGCCGCGAATCCGAGGATGGAGCCGCGGACGCCGTGGATCGAGCGGGAGGGGCCGGAGT
>NW_004444231.1:1358056-1359324 GCF_000243295.1 Trichechus manatus latirostris | reverse complement strand
TTCCCAGAGCCACCTCCTCAGTCCATCATGGGAATTGTTGCTGGCCTGGTTGTCTTTGGACTGCTGTTTGTTGGAGCTGTGGTGGCTGCAGTTGTGATCTGGAGGAAGAAGAGCTCAGGTAGAGATGGGAGTAGGGTCTGAGTTTTCTTATCCAACTGGAGGGTTTCGATCCCCAAGTAGGAGTTTGCGCATCTTCTGCCTCTTTATTGGGAGGTGTCATACACACACATGCGCTTACCCAGCCTGGGGCCTTGTGCTGACATGTAAATCACATGTGTAGGTGAAGGTAAGTTTTTCACATTAGATGGTTTTTGTTTTGGGGACCTGATTCCCACAGTTGCAGATCAGAGGGAATGTTCCTGCTCAGGACAGATCTCTAGGAGAGTGGTTGGTTCAACCCCACATATCTCCTTTGCTTTTGTTCCTAGTTCTTCTGTGGGTCTGCAGTCAGAGTTCTGGAAACTTGCTGGGGGGTCCATGACTAGTGGATTCTTCTAGGACCTCCTGGTCCTGGCTCCACCCTGCTCTCTCACAGGATGTTTTCTTCCCACAGGTGAAAAGGGAAGGAGCTACACTCAGGCTGCAAGTAAGTGAGGGATGTGGCTGATCCTGAGACCCTTGGGATAGTATAGATGGATCCCCGTGGGAGAGCCCCCCCACCTCATATTTCCTTATTTAGTCTCACCTCCTCCTGTGGGCTCTGACCAGGTAATGTTTTTGCTCTTCTGCAGGCAGCGACAGTGCCCAGGGCTCTGATGTGTCTCTCACAGCCTAACGGTGAAACCTTGGATGGCCTGACACGGGCAGGGGTTGGGGCAGAGGGAACATGACTGGGTTATGGGGATACTTTTCATCTGGACATTTTGATCGTTTGGTAGGATGTTCAGAGTGTCAAGGCTTAGAGTGACTGACATGAATTTGTTGTGTGTTTATACTTACTATTTTCTGTAGTGTTAGACCGGTGACTTGTGTGGGACTGAAGTGATACAAGATTTGTTCACACCCACTTTGTGATTCAAGGCTTCTGTTGCTGCACCTGGTTTTTGAATGTACCTGCGTTCCTATCATCATAATGTGAGGATGTGGTGGGACTCACCCACCCTTGCCAACCAGGACGCCCTCCTCACACTGATCTGTGTCCTTTCCCCTGGATCTGTGTTTCCGGTTCCCGCAGAGACAGGGCCAGGATGTCTCCATCCCTGTCGTAACTTCTCTTGCTCTGAGCTGCAACTTCTTACTTACTTATTGAAAATGAGAATCTGGGAATC
>NW_004444231.1:1322033-1327628 GCF_000243295.1 Trichechus manatus latirostris | reverse complement strand
GGAAAAAATAATAAATAACCAATGATAGCCTAGCAAGTACAAATGGCAAATGCATAGAACTGCTTTAAAAAATTCTAAAAGCACATAATAAGATTGCTTTTTAGAATCACTCCGGTGTCTAAATCACTTCTAGTAAATCACATTGAAAATCACGGTGAAAGACATTAGATTATAGAATGCCTGATCAATAGTCAGGTGTTTGAAAACATTTGGTTCCTAGATTGGAGTTCACCTTTTTGCCAACCACCTCACATCCGAAGTGTCACTGTGATACTAAGGTAGGTGCACACACTGAGGTATGAACTTCACATTTTTCTGGCTGAAAATCAATCTCATTAGGCAAATATTTTTGAAGATGATACTTGAATGTGAAAATTGTCACTTATTAGCTAATATTTTTTGCATTCTTAACAATCTAATTTTAAAAGTTCAAGAAAAAAACAAAGATAGTTATTATCTTAAAAGCATTATTGTTATGGCACCCAAGCCATTTACTCTAGCTACTCTACATTTTCAACATTGTTGTAAATTAATGAAGAAAATATTAATAAAGGCATTTTCAAGAAGAATGAAATATCTGTCTCTCTCTTGTCTGTTTCAAACTTTTAATCATTACTTTTTTTTAAACGTGAAGCAGTAAAGAACAATAATTAGATAAAAAGCAGCATTTGATTTACAAAATCCTGAAATGATACTTAATTTTAATTTTGGTTTTAACATATAATTCTTTGATCCTCTTCCCATCAAAAGGTGGAGCTTAATTCTCTCCTCTTAAGTGTAGACTGGTCTTAGGAATAGAGTTTTATCTCTGAGTCTAGGAGACAAAACACATTGTGATTTCCATCTTGGTCTGTCTCTCAGATCACTTGCTCTGGTGGAAGCCAGCTGCTGTATCACAAGCCTCCTGGGACCAGCCATTGAGGAACTGAGGCCTCTCTCAACAGCCATGAATGGGCCATATCAGATGGGGATGCCGCAGCCCCAGCCCCAGCCCCAGCCAAGCCTTCAGATGATGCAGCCCTGGCCGACGTCTCGGCTATAACTTCGTGAGAAGTGCTCAGCCACAAACACTCAGGTAAACTTCCCTGATTACTGACCCTTGGAAACTGGAAGAAAAATGTTTATTGCCTTTAGTTTCTAAGTTTTGGGGAATTTGTTAGGCAAAAGCAGATAACTAACACTGTGTCCAAAGAGGGTAAGTAATTATTGCACGTTAATTTTGATTTGCTCTAAATTAGCTATGAGACATTAAACGTACCATTACTTGATTTTCAAATTTAAGAATAATTTCAAGGCTAAGTTGACAGCCTGTATTTTATTACCAATCACAATAATCTATTTACTTGAACTTCTATTTCCAATTGTAACCAAATAAAACACAAAAGGAAACACCAGACCATGCTGACTGGATTCCAAGATGGCCCCCATAATACGAATTCATCTTCTGGTTCTTCATCTTCCCCTAGTTATTCAATCCAACACCAATGGACCTGCTGCTGTGAAGAGATTTTGCAGATGTAAGAAAGGTCCAAATCAGTTGACCTTAAAACAGAAAGATTATCGAATCAGGTGAGCCCTTAAAAACTGGGCTCTTCCTGAGCAAAGAGATTCAAAGTGTGATAGGGGTTCAATGTGAGGGAGGGTCTACACTATGGGCTTGAAGAAGGAGGGGCAACATGGCAAGGAATGCTGGTGGCCAACAGGAGTTGGGAGGACCTCCTCCCTGACATCTAGTAAGGAAATGAGGATGTCAGGACTACACCTGCAAGAAACAGAATTCTGCAAATACCTCTGTAGGAGCTTGGAGGAGAATCCTGAGTTCCAGATGAGAGCACAAGTTTGCAAAACCCTGATCAGAGAATCCATCCACACCACACCTGGACAGCTGACATACAGAACGGTGTATAAAAAATGGCTGCTGTTTTATGCCACTAAGTTTCTGGCAATTTGATACGCAGCAGTAGAAAACTAACACACAGGCTCAGGTCCGCCATGGATAAGCACATGGCATTTCCTCCACTGAATGAAGTTATCAACTGTCATGCACACTAGCTGCATAAAATCAAATCTTTCCTAATTTCTGTTCTTGTATTTTCCATTTTGTGATTTTTATGTGATGCAAATAAAATCTTCTACAATCATATTTGTCATTCATTCATTCATCCAAAAATTACTTTAATGCCTACTATGTATAGGCAGGCTCTACATACTCTGAACAAAACAGCCCAAACCTGCTGTGTTCATGGAACTTGCATTCTAGAGTTTTTACATGAATGACACGGGAGCCACTAGAGCCTTTTAAGTGAATTAATGGCACAATTTGACCTACCTTAGCAGGATGGCTGACCACTATAGGGAGACTAGTCTGTGTGGGGCAGGGAGGGGTGGCGCTAGTGCTGCAGTTCAAGAGTGAGAGGGTGGTGGAGACCAAGGCGAGAAGAGGGCCTGAGGAAGGAGACAGACAGAGAGAGGAGCTGGAGAAGCAGGATGTTAGGAAAGAAGCAGAAATAAAGAATTATAAGCGGAGAAAATTTCAAGTATGTAGTTTTATAGATTTTTAATCAATGTATATATGTAATTATCTTGATGGGTATTCTTTGCATTTGATGTTTAATACACTCTGTGGGATTACCTAAAAATGAATTGCCTCCTCATGTTAACCAGGTTAAAGAAAATACCAACACCAAGTGACCCAATAAAAAACAGACATCCTTGTTGTCTTCTTGTGCTGACTCATGCCAAACCCCATATGTTACAGAGTAGAACTGCTCCATAGGTTTTCTTGGCTGAAATCTTAAGCGAAACAGATCAACAGGCCTTTTCTTCCCCAGTGCCCCTGGGTGGGCTCAAATTGCCAACCTTTCCGTTATATCCTTTAGATGTTAAGAATTCATACACACAGTCAGTGTGTGTGCACTGGTGAAAGCCTTTTTGACTGTACTAAATGCTTGCAACTTTGAGGAGGTTAAAGTTCCTATACTCTTCTGGTTAAAACATACAGTACAAACTATACTTTCATGAGCTTCTTTGTATTGAAGATAGGTGTGGGACTCAGATGAACTCAGGGCTATGAAATGAAGACAATTTTAATACACACTAACCCAGGAGGGATAGATACATTGTTTGGGAAAATGAAACTTCGCAACTTTGTGAGCCTGACTGCAGAGCCTTTCAGACACATTTATACAAAAATGGACAAAATCACTACTCTTACAGATTAGATTCCTGATGGTTTGGGGTTATCAAAGTTGAGCTACTCACTGCCGTTAATACAAAAGAAACTCGTCTCTATGGGAATATCTATGTGGTGTCTTCAGACACAACCACTTCTAGGTTTAAAGAGGCTACCCTGGTCCTTCCACCCCATTCCTAAGGTGAGCTCACTCTCTGGCATTCAGTTCTTTGAGGGTGAATTTTGTTCTAGAGGAGACCAGTGGGGAGAAGAAAGGGGTGGGAGGTAGGGAGTCCAGTTCAGCGAAAGGCATTCCAAGAAGGGAGGAGGAAGAAAAGGCCTGGCCCCGGCCTGGGGGTCTCTCCCCGGTGTCCTCAGACAGCCTAGGGTAGGACTCAGGGAGCCAGTGTGACAAAGAGTGGTCGGTATAGGCGAAGAGGGGTCAGGACAAAGTCCTAATACCCGGGCTTGGCTCTCAGGCCCGGAGGGCGGTGTCCGCAGTGAGAAAGCCCGGCGCTGGGGATTCCCCATCTCCCGGGCGTTTCGCTTTCTCCCTCTCACAACCTGTATCACTTCTTTTTGCCCGGACACACATGACGAGACGCCAGTTCTCACTCCCATTGAGTGTCTGGTTTCTGCAGTAGCCAATCAGTGTCTCCTCGGTTCCTGGCTGTAAGGTCCGCAAGAACCTGCCAGAACTGTCTCCCCAGAATCCAGTGTTCAGGGTCATGGCGTCCCAGATCCTTCTGCTCCTGCTCTCGGGGGCCCTGGCCGTGACCCAGACCCGGGCAGGTGAGTGCGGGGTTGGGAGGGAAGCGGTCTCTGCGGAGGGAGGAGCGAGGGGACCGTCGGGGGGACGCAGGACCCTCGGGGAAGCCGCGTCCCTGCTGCCCCCGCTCAGACACCTCTCCCCTCCCCCCGTTCAACCACCATCCCCCGCCCCCTTCCCTCCCCCCCTGACGTCCCGGCCCTGCTCCTCCCGCCGCCCCGTCTCCGGCCACGAGCCCCCCTCCCCTCCCCGCCCCCATCGACCCCAGACCCGGGCGCCGCGCGGGAAGGGGGGTCGGTGGTCTCAGCCGCTCCCCGCCCGCAGGCTCCCACTCCCTGAGGTATTTCTACACCGGCGTGTCCCGGCCCGGCCGCGGGGAGCCCCGCTTCATCGCCGTCGGCTACGTGGACGACACGCAGTTCGTGCGGTTCGACAGCGACGCCGCGAATCCGAGGATTGAGCCGCGGGCGCCGTGGGTTGAGCGGGAGGGGCCGGAGTATTGGGACCTGAGCACACGGAACGTCCAGGGCACCGCACAGACTTTCCGACGGAACCTGCGGACCGCGCTCGGCTACTACAACCAGAGCGACGCCGGTGAGTGACGCTGGCCCGGGTCGGAGGTCAGGGTCCCCTCGTCCCCACGGACGGGTCGCCCCGAGTCTCCGGGTCCGAACTTCACCCCGAGGCCGCCGGACCTGCCCAGCCTTTGGACCCAGGGAAGAGCCGCGGGGGTTCCCTCTGGTTTCGTTTTTAGTTTAGAACCGAACCGGCTCTGCCCAGTCCCGGCCGGTCTGGGTAGGGGCGGGGCTGACCTCGGGGGGCGGGGCTGACCTCGGGGGCGGGGCTGACCTCGGGGGCGGGGCCAGGGTCTCACACCCTCCAGGAGATCTTTGGCTGTGAAGTGGGGCCGGACGGGCGCCTCCTCCGCGGGTACGATCAGTGGGCTTATGATGGCGCCGACTACATCGCCCTGAACGAGGACCTGCGCACCTGGACGGCGGCGGACACGGCTGCTCAGATCACCCAGCGCAAGTGGGAGGAGGCCCGGGAGGCCGAGAATATGAAGGCCTACTTGGAGGTCATGTGTGTGGAGTGGCTTCGCAGGTACCTGGAGAACGGGAAGGAGATGCTGCAGCGCGCAGGTGCGAAGGGCTGTAGAGTGACTCTCATGTCTCCCCTTGGCCGAGGCTGTTCCCTAGCTGGCCTCTCATAGGGAGAGAAGGGAAATGGGATAGACACCTGAATACCCCTTCCCACTATCCCAAGGGTCGGGGAGAGGGAGGAGTCGGCCCCTATTCGGAGAATCTGCACTAGAGAGTGACTCACCCAGAGAACATGCGTTTCTGTCAGAGACAGTTAAGGGATCCAGTCTCTCTAGGGACAGTGGGGGAGAGGATTCCTGAAAGAGCTGATCAGCAGATCCTTTGACCCTGGCAGTGGCTTTGGTAACCCCCAGGGACTCGTTCTCTGCTCTTGTTCTCTGCTCCACACCCAACCAACCTCTTTGGAGGTCTGACTCCACCTTTTCTGAGTTTCTTGCCCACCACCCAGGTCAGGGCCAGAAGCCCCTGCTCTCCTCAGACCTGGATCCTACTTGACCGGGCAGTCTCACCTAGATTCTAGAACTTTGTAAGGAATAAGAGTATTCCGGACC
>NW_004444231.1:1304397-1305967 GCF_000243295.1 Trichechus manatus latirostris | reverse complement strand
ACTGTGCCCTGGAGTTCTCAGCCCAAGATCAGCGCAATCTCCTGAGTCCTCCCAGGATGGTCCTTTCATCTTGAGCTCTGACAGAGATCTGGGTCTCCTGAGGACACCGTCCCTCTGAAGTGCTGCCACAGGGGGTGTTTCCCCTCCCACAGGCCTTGTACCCCTGGGTATGGAGGTGGGCGGACCTCCTTGCTCCTCCTTGCTGCTCTCAGAACTTTCTCCCTTCCTCCTCCCTAAAGTCCCCAACGTGAATCTCTTGTCCTCAGATTATAGCCCCTCTTACCCTCATTGTAGCTGTCACCTGTGGACCCTGGACCATTCCCCACATTTCTTGGCTGTTTTAATTTTTTTTTATTAAGGTGCAAATATACACATAAAGACATACACGGATCAAACAACTTGCATATAATTCATTCTTCATGTTGTGAAACCATTCTTGCTATCCGTTTGCAAATCATTCCACCACCATTAACATAACAAGAGAAGTGGGAGGGGGGCTTATGTTCATCTTTGAGAAATCCTCCTGTAGCACTAATAATTTTTGTATTCTATATGTTAGCTGGTGGTGCAGTGGTTAAGAGCTACGGGTGCTAACCAAAAGGTCGGCAGTTCGAACCCACCAGCCGCTCCTTGGAAACCCTATGGGGCAGTTCTACTCTGTCCTACAGGGTCGCTATGAGTCAGAATTGACTCAACGGCAACAGGTTTGGTTTTTTTTGTTTTTATATGTTGTCTATATCATGTAAGTGAGATCAGACAGTATTTGTCCTTCAACGCTCAGCATAATGTTTTCAAGGTTCGTCTACGCCGTGGCATGCCTCGGTACTTCATTTTCCTTTATGGCTGAGTAATATTCCATGGTGGGTATGTACCACCATTTGTTTATTCGTTCATCTGTTGATGCACATTTCGGTTGTTTCCACCTTTTGGCTGTTATGACCCCCACATTTCTTGACTATTTTAGCTCCTGGCTCAGGGTCACTTGAGTATTGCTATCTCTGCGCTTGCCCCCACGCAGCTAGAGTAGGCTAAACACACACCACGGTGACTGTTCTCACAAAACTCCATGACCCAGACCTCGTGGGTGCCCACACCATTGTCCAGCGGTCATCCTCTGCTTGCTGAGTTCGTTCAGTCTCCTTCCATCCTAGATACTACTACACACCTTCTCTCTCTGCTCAAACATCCACCCCTCCTTCCCCATTCTTATTTTGGAAAATGACCTTGCTGCCTACTTTACTGAGAAAATTGAACATATTAGAAGACAACTTTTACAGATCCCCCCCCCCCACCTGCTCACGTCCTGGCATCTGAACCGCAGGAGGGGCCTCCGGTCTGTCGTCACTGGTCCGCTGTCCTTGTTCCCAGCAGAGTCTGTCCCTCTGCTGGTGCCCGAGACCTCATCCCTGCTCCTCTACTCAGAGAGGCATCGATCCAGCAACTCTTCCCCTTCTATCTCCTTTATTGTCAATTTGTGCTCTCAACCACATCACTGTGGCAGCCATGAGAATGCCCATCACAGACCCTCATTTAGAGGCAGCGTAACTGACCGATGGCGCCAGGTACTGCC
>NW_004444231.1:1290757-1293198 GCF_000243295.1 Trichechus manatus latirostris | reverse complement strand
CATAGAACTGCTTTAAAAAATTCTAAAAGCACATAATAAGATTGCTTTTTAGAATCACTCTGGTGTCTAAATCACTTCTAGTAAATCACACTGAAAATCACGGTGAAAGACGTTAGATTTATTATGCCTGATCAATAGTCAGGTGTTCGAAAACATTTGGTTCCTAGATTGGAGTTAACCTTTTTGCCAACCACCTCACATCCGAAGTGTCACGGTGATACTAAGGTAGGTGCACACACTGAGGTATGAACTTCACATTTTTCCAGCTGAAAATCAATCTCATTAGGCAAATATTTTTGAAGATGATACTTGAATGCGAAAATTGTCACTTATTAGCTAATATTTTTTGCATTCTTAACAATCTAATTTTAAAAGTTCAAGAAAAAAACAAAGATAGTTATTATCTTAAAAGCATTATTGTTATGGCACCCAAGCCATTTACTCTAGCTACTCTACATTTTCAACATTGTTGTAAATTAATGAAAATATTATTAACAAAGGCATTTCCAAGAAGAATGAAATATCTGTGTATCTCTCGTCTGTTTCAAACTTTTAATCATTACTTTTTTTTAAACATGAAGCAGTAAAGAACAATAATTAGATAAAAAGCAGCATTTGATTTACAAAATCCTGAAATGATACTTAATTTTAATTTTGGTTTTAACATATAATTCTTTGATCCTCTTCCCATCAAAAGGTGGAGCTTAATTCTCTCCTCTTAAGTGTAGACTGGTCTTAGGAATAGAGTTTTATCTCTGAGTCTAGGAGACAAAACACATTGTGATTTCCATCTTGGACTCTCTCTCAGATCACTTGCTCTGGCGGAAGCCAGCTGCTATATCATACACCTCCTGGGACCAGCCATTGAGGAACTGAGGCCTCTCTCAACAGCCACGAGTGAGCCATATCAGATGCTGATGCTGCAGCCCCAGCCCCAGCCAAGCCTTCAGATGATGCAGCCCTGGCCGACGTCTCGGCTATAATTTCTTGAGAGGCGCTGAACCACAAACACTCAGGTAAACTTCCCTGATTACTGACCCTTGGAAACTGGAAGAAAAATGTTTATTGCCTTTAGTTGCTAAGTTTGGGGGAATTTGTTAGGCAAAAGCAGATAACTAATACTGTGTCCAAAGACGATAAGAAATTATTGCATGTTAATTTTGATTTGCTCTAAATTAGCTATGAGACATTAAATGTATCATTACTTGATTTTCAAATTTAAGAATAATTTCAAGGCTAAGTCAACAGATTGTATTTTATTACCAATCACAACAAGCTATTTACTTGAACTTCTATTTCCAATTGTAACCAAAAAAAACACAAAAGGAAACACCAGGCCATGCTGAGCGGATTCCAAGATGGCCCCCATGATATGAATTGATCTTCTGGTTATTCATCTTCCCCTAGTTATTCAATCAAACACCAATGGACCTGCTGCTGTGAAGAGATTTTGCAGATGTAAGAAAGGTCCAAATCAGTTGACCTTAAAACAGAAAGATTATCGAATAGGTGAGCCCTTAAAAGGACTGGGCTCTTCCTGAGCAAAGAGATTCAAAGGGTGATAGGGGTTCAATGTGAGGGAGGGTCTACACTATGGGCTTGAAGATGGAGGGGGCAACACGGCAAGGAATGCTGGTGGCCAACAGGAGTTGGGAGGACCTCCTCCCTGACATCTAGTAAGGAAATGAGGATGTCAGGACTACACCTGCAAGAAACAGAATTCTGCAAATACCTCTGTAGGAGCTTGGAGGAGAATCCTGAGTTCCAGATGAGAGCACAAGTTTGCGAAACCCTGTTCAGAGAATCCATCCACACCACGCCTGGACAGCTGACATACAGAACTGTGAACAAAAAAAATGGCTGCTGTTTTATGCCACTAAGTTTGTGGCAATTTGTGACGCAGCAGTAGAAAACTAACACGCAGGCTCAGGTCCGCCATGGATAAGCACATGGCATTTTCTTCACTGAAGTTATCAACTGTCATGCACACTAGCTGCATAAAATCAAATCTTTCCTAATTTGTTTTTGTATTTTCCATTTTGTGATTTTTATGTGATGCAAGTAAAATTTTCTACAATCATATTTGTCATTCATCCGTTCATCCAAAAATTACTTTAATGCCTACTATGTACAGGCATGCTCTACATACTCTGAACAAAACAGCCCAAACCTGCTGTGCTCATGGACCTTGCATTCTAGAGTTTTTACATGAATGACACGGGAGCCACTAGAGCCTTTTAAGTGAATTAATGGCACAATTTGACCTACCTTAGCAGGATGGCTGACCACTATAGGGAGACTAGTCTGTGTGTGGCAGGGAGGGGTGGCGCTAGTGCTGCAGTTCAAGAGTGAGAGGGTGGTGGAGACAAAGGGGAGAAGAGGGCCTGAGGGAGGAGAGAGACAGAGAGAAAGGCTGGTGAAGCAGGATGCTAGGAAAGAAG
>NW_004444231.1:1288415-1290434 GCF_000243295.1 Trichechus manatus latirostris | reverse complement strand
GCTGAAATCTTAAGGGCAACAGATCAACAGGCCTTTTCTTCCCCAGTGCCCCTGGGTGGGCCTGAACTGCCAACCTTTCCGTTATATCCTTTAGATGTTAAGACTTCATACACACAGTCAATGCGTGTGCACTGGTGAAAAGCATTTTGACTGGACTGAACACTTGCAACTTTGAGGAGGTTAAGTTTCCTACACTCTTCTGGTTAAAACATACAGTAACAAACTACGCTTTCACGGGCTTCTTTGTATTGAAGATAGGTGTGGGACTCAGACAAACTCAGGGCTATGAAAGGAAGACAATTGTGATATACACTAACCCAGGAGGCAGAGATGCATTGTTTGCGAAAGTGAAACTTCGCAACTTCGTGAGCCTGACTGCAGAGCCTTTCAGACACATTCATACAAAAATGGACAAAATCACTACTCTTACAGATTAGATTTCTGATGGTTTGGGGTTATCAAAGTTGAGCTACTCACTGCCGTTAATAAAAAAGAAACTCGTCTCTATGGGACTATCTATGTGGTGTCTTCAGACACAACCACTTCTGAGTTTAAAGAGGAAACCCTTGTCCTTCCACCCCATTCCTAAGGTGAGCTCACTCTCTGGCATGAAGTCCTTTGCGGGTGAATTTTCTTCTAGAGGAGTCCAGTGGGCAGAAGAAACGGGTGGGAGGTAGGGAGTCCAGTTCAGCGAAAGGCATTCCAAGAAGGGAAGAGGAAGAAAAGGCCTGGCCCCAGCCTGGGGGTCTCTCCCCGGTTTCCTCAGACAGCCTAGGGTAGGACTCAGGGAGCTAGTGTGACAGAGTGGTGGGTATAGGAGGAGAGGGATCAGGACAAAGTCCTAATACCCGGGCTTGGCTCTCAGGCCCGGAGGGCGGTGTCCGCAGTGAGAAAGCCCAGCGCTGAGGATTCCCCATCTCCCGGGAGTCTCGCTTTCTCGCTCTCACAACCTGTGTCACTTCTTTTTGCCCGGACGCACATGACGAGACGCCAGTTCTCACTCCCATTGAGTGTCTGGTTTCTGCAGTAGCCAATCAGTGTCTCCTCGGTTCCTGGCTGTAAGGTCCGAACGAACCTGCCAGAACTCAGTCTCCCCTGAATCCAGTGTTCAGGGTCATGGCGTCCCAGATCCTCCTGCTGCTGCTCTCGGGGGCCCTGGCCCTGACCCGAGCAGGTGAGTGCGAGGTTGGGAGGGAAACGGCCTCTGCGGAGGGAGGAGCAAGGGGACCGTCGGGGGGGGACGCAGGACCCTCGGGGAAGCCGCGTCCCTGCTGCCCCGCTCAGACACCTCTCCCCTCCGCCCGTTCGACCACCCTCCCCCGCCCCCTTCCCTCCCCCCACGACTTCCCGGCCCTGCTCCTCCCGCCGCCCCTTCTCCGGCCACGAGCCCCCCTCCCCTCCCCGCCCCCATCGACCCCGGACCCGGGCGCCGCGCGGGAAGTGGGGTCGGTGGTCTCAGCCGCTCCCCGCCCGCAGGCTCCCACTCCCTGCGGTATTTCTACACCGCCGTGTCCCGGCCCGGCCGCGGGGAGCCCCGCTTCATCTCCGTCGGCTACGTGGACGACACGCAGTTCGTGCGGTTCGACAGCGACGCCGCGAATCCGAGAGAGGAGCCGCGGGCGCCGTGGATCGAGCGGGAGGGGCCGGAGTATTGGGACGAGCAGACACGGAGAGTCCAGGGCGCCGCAGAGACTTTCCGAGTGAACCTGCGGACCGCGCTCCGCTACTACAACCAGAGCGACGCCGGTGAGTGACGCCGGTCCGGGTCGCAGGTCACGGGTCCCCTCGTCGCCACGGACGGGTCGCCCCGAGTCTCCGGGTCCGAACTTCACCCCGAGGCCGCGGGACCTGCCCAGCCCCTGGACCCAGGAAGAGCCGCGGGGGTTCGCTCTGGTTTCGTTTTCGGTTTAGAACCGAACGGGCTCTGCCCAGTCCCGGCCGGTCTGCGTGGGGGCGGGGCTGACCGCGGGGGCGGGGCTGACCGCGGGGGCGGGGCTGACCGCGGGGGCGGGGCTGACC
>NW_004444231.1:1271715-1287300 GCF_000243295.1 Trichechus manatus latirostris | reverse complement strand
GACCGTGAGGCCACACTGAGGTGCTGGGCTCTGGGCTTCTACCCAGCGGATATCACCCTGACCTGGCAGCGGGACGAGGAGGACCAGACCCAGGACGTGGAGCTTGTGGAGACCAGGCCTGCGGGGGATGGGACCTTCCAGAAGTGGGCAGCCATTGTGGTGCCCTCTGGAGAGGAGCAAAGATACACATGTCGTGTGCAGCACGAGGGGCTGACTGAGCCTCGCACCCTGAGATGGGGTAAAAGGGGATGGGGGCGGAGCCTTTTTTCGGAAAGCATGAGCCTTTCTGGAGACTTCCAGCAGGGTTGGGGCTGAGAACTGTCGGTCAGGACCCTTCGCCTTCCCTTCTCTTCCCAGAGCCACTTCCTCAGTCCATCATGGGAATTGTTGCTGGCCTGGTTGTCTTTGGACTGCTGTTTGTTGGAGCTGTGGTGGCTGCAGTTGTGATCTGGAGGAAGAAGAGCTCAGGTAGAGATGGGAGTAGGGTCTGAGTTTTCTTATCCAACTGGAGGGTTTCGATCCCCAAGTAGGAGTTTGCGCATCTTCAGTCCTAATGCCGCATTCTTCTCCATATAGTCCAGTTTCTTGGATTATTTGCTCAGCATACATATTGAATAAGTATGGTGAAAGGATACAACCCTGACACACACCTTTCCTGATTTTAAACCATGCAGCACCCCGTTGTTCTGTTGGAATGACTGCCTCTTGGTCTATATACTGGTTCTGCATGAGCATGATCAAGTGTTCTGTCATTTCCATTCTTCGCGATATTATCCATAATTTGTTATAATCCACACAGTAGAATGCATTTGCGAAACTGATAAAACATAGGTAAACATCTTTCTAGTATTCTCTGCTTTCAGCCAAGATCCATCTGACATCAGCAGTGATATCCCTTGTTCCACATCCTCTTCTGAATCTGGCTTGAATTTCTAACAGTTCCCTGTCGATGTACTGTGGCAACTGTTTTTTAATTATCTTCAGTAAAACTTTCCTTGGATGTGATATTAATGATATTGTTCAATAATTTTTGAATTATATTGGATCACCTTTCTTTGGAATGGGCACAAATATGGATTCAGTTGGTTGGCGAGGTAATGAAATTTCTTGGCATAGACAAGTGAGTGCTTCCAGCATTGCATGCGTTTGTTGAAACATCTTAGTTGGTATTCTTTTTAAAATGATCTTTTGTTTTTGTACTTTAGATGAAGGTTTACAGAACAAATAGTTTTTCATTAAACAGTCAGTGCACATATTGTTTTATGACATTGGTTAACAACTCCACGACATGTCAACAGTCTCGCTTCTCGACCTTGGGTTCCCCATTACCAGCTTTCCTGTCCTCTCCTGTCTTCTAGTCCTTGTCCTGGGCTGTTGTGCCCCATTAGCCTTGTTTTGTTTTATGAGCCTGTCTAATCTTTGGCTGAAGGGTGAACCTCGGGAGTGACTTCATTACTGAGCTCAAACGGTGTCTGGGGGCCATACTCTCAGGGTTTCTCCGGTCTCTGTCAGGCCAGTAAGTCTGCTTTTTTTTGTGAGTTAGAATTTTGTTCTACATTTTTCTCGAGCTCTGTCCAGGATCCTCTTTTGTGATCCCTGTTGGAGCAGTCAGTGGTGGTAGCCGGGCACCATCTAGTTGTGCTGGACTCAGTCTGGTGGAGGCCATGGCAGCTGTGGTCCATTAGTCCTTTGGACTAATCTTTCCCTTGTATCTTGTTTACTTCATTCTCCTTTGTTCCTGAAGGGGTGAGACCAGTGGAGTATTTTATTTTATTTTTAAATTTTTTTAATTTTTAATTTTTTTTTATTGTACTTCACGTGAAGGTTTACAGAACAAATAGTTTCTCATGAAACAGTAGTACACATATTGTTTTATGACACTGGTTAACAAACCCATGACATGTCAACCTTCCCCCTTCTCGACCTTTTTTTTTTTGGTGAAAATATCCCTAGCCAAAGATACACCATTTCAAAAATTTCTCCATGGACAGTTCAGTGACATCAACTACGTTCTTTCAGTTGTGCTGCTATTCTCACTTCAGATGAAGGTTTGCAGAACAAAATAGCTTCTCATTAAACAGTTAGTACACATGTTGTCCTATGACAATGGTTAACAACTTCACAACACATCAACACTATCCATACTCAACGGTGGGTCCCTATCACCAGCTTTCCTGTCCCCTTCTGCCTTCTAGTCCTTGTCCCTGGACTGCGGTGCCTCATTAGTCCCGTTTTGTTTTATGGGGCTGTCCACTCCCCGGCTGAAAGGTGAACCTCGGAAGTGACTTCCCCAGTGAGCTAAAAGGGTGTCTGGGGGCCATATTCTCGGGGTTTCTCCAGTCTCCTTTAAGCCAGTAAATCCGGTCTTTTTTGTGTGCGTTAGAATTTTGTTCCACATCCTTCTCCAGCTCTGTCCAGAACCCTCTGTTGTGATCCCAGTCAGAGCAGTCAGTGGTGGTAGCTAGGCACCATCTAGTTGTACTGGACTCAGTCTGGTGGAGGCCTTGGTAGCTGTGGTCCATTAGTCCTTCGGACTAATCATTCCCTTGTATCCTGTTCTCTTCACACTCCCTTGTTCTGGAAGGAATGAGACCAGTGGAGTACATTAGATGGCTGCTCACAGGCTTTTAAGATCCAAGATGCTACTCACCAAGGTAGAATGTAGGACATTTTCTTTATAAACTATGTTATGCCAGTTGAGCTAGATGTTCCCTGAGTCCATGGTCTCCACAGCCCTCAGCCCAGCAATTTGGTCCCTCAGGGAGTTTGGATGTGTCTATGGAGCTTCCATGACCTTTCCTTGTACAAGTTGTGCTGGCTTCCCCAGTATTGTGTACCGTCTTACCCTTCACCAAAGTTACCACTTATGTATTGTCCATTAGTTGGTATTCTGTATGATCCACACAGTCGAATGCCTTTGTGTAGTCAGTAAAATAAAGGTAAACATCTTTCTGGTATTCTCTGCTTTCAGCCAGTAGAGTCTGCCAAAAGCCCTGCTCAGCTTCTCAGGCTCTCAGTCACCACACTTAACTTGACAAATGCCTTGAAGACTATTACCAAATATTGGGCCCACACATCTGGGATCACCGTCTTTCTAGACTCTCGCTCCAACAAGTCCTCACTACCTTGGTGGCTCCAGTGCCTTCAAGCAGATGTTCTTACCTATTGACTGCATTTTGTAGTTGTTCTTGGAGGGAGGGTTGGTCTGAAACAGGCTAGCCTGCCACCATTGGAGGTGGAACACTGAATAGTTTCTTTTAAGATTGATGTGAAATTTCTGAATCCCTACACCTTTGTTACTTTTGATGGAGCCCTGGTGGTGCAGTGGTTAAGAGTTTGACTGCTAACCAAAAGGTTGGGGAAAGAGGGCATGAAAAAGCCTGGGAAGAGGAGAAAGGAGGAGGGTGCTTAAGTTAGTCTTGGAGAAGTCCTCCTGAAGCAAAGTGAGGAAACTCTGGGTCAGAGAACTCAGAAGGACAGATGCAGCTGGGGGTCCTTATAGCTCCAGGGCTTTAGGTAATCTAGGGCTATCAGTGGAACATTGATTAAGCACTTGGCTGCCAACTGAAAGATCAGCTGTTCAAACCTACCAGTGCCTCTGTGGGAGAATGACCTGGCGATCTGCTCCCATAAAGATTACAGCCTAGGAAACCTTAAGGGCAGTTCTACTCTGTCCTACAGTGTCGCTATGAGTTGGAATGACTGGATGGTCCACAATGGCAACTAAGGGCTAGCAGAGGTTGGATGCAGTTTCAGGGGGTATGTAAGGTAGGCCTAAGACCTGGTGGAGCACACTCCCCTCCCACAGTGAACCCAAGTACTTCCTCTAAGAACCCTCCTGTCCCAGGTATTTCATTCCATAATCAAGGGCTCAAGAAAGGGTCCACACACTACAGCTAATATCAGCCTCCTAGACCTCCCCTTCTTCATCGATAGAGTCCAAGTGAGAACCCCAAACTTCAACTCCTCCTCACCTTCATCTCTCACCACCTCACTACCAGTATCTTCCTCTAGCCCACCAGGACTGATCCCATCATGCCCCTTCCCCTGTATGTGTCAGTCACCCCAGGTCCCCGATTACCTTGCACTCTCATCTCCACAAAGCTTTGCACACCCCAGTTCTGTCTCCCCTTACACCCTCTCTCCAACTCCTGACACCTTTCCACTGTACCCTGAAGTTCTCAGCCCAAGATCAGCACAATCTCCTGGATCCTCTCTAGGATGGTCCCTTCACCTCGAGCTCTGACAGAGACCTGGGTCTCCTGAGGACTCTGTCCCTCTGAAGTGCTCCCACAGGGAGTGTTTCTCCCACAGACCTTGTACCCCTGAATGTGGAGGTGGGCGAGCATCCTTGCTCCCTGTTGCTGCTCTCAGATCTTTCTCCCTCCCTCCTCCCTAATGTCCCCAGCTGTGAATATCCTGTCATTAGTTAGGGAGCCCACTTGTCTCATTGCAGCTATTACCTACAGACCACTTAGGCCAGTTGTCTTAGTCATCCAGTGCTGCTATAACAGAAATACCACAAGTGGAAGGCTTTAACAAAGAGAAGTTTATTCTCTCACAGTCCAGTAGGCAACAAGTCCAAATTCTAGGCATCAGCTCCATGGGAACACTTTCTCTGTCAGCTCTGGAGGAAGAAGCCATGTCATCAATCTTCCCTTGGTCTGGGAGCTTCTCTGCGCAGAAACCTCAGGTCCAAAGGACGTGCTCTGCTCCCAGCACTGCTTTCTTGGTGGTATAAGGTTCCCATGTGTCTCTGCTCGCTTCTTTCTTTTATATCTCAAAAGAGATTGGTTTAAGACACTATCTAATCTTCTAGACCTCATCAGTATAACTGCCACTAATCCATCTTATTACATCATAGTGATAGAGTTTACAACATATAGGAAATCACATCAGATTACAAAATGGTATACAATCATACAATACTGGGAATCATGACCCAGTCAAGTTGACAGATATTTTTGCGGGACACAATTCAATCCATGTCACCAGTCCTCTCATTTCTTAACTATATCAGCTCGTGGACCACTGTCACTCTCTCCAGCATTGCTATCTCCTTGATCCTTGCTGATTTCACCATAAGCAAATGTGGTAGGCTAAAAACAGCCCCTCCCCCTAAAGATGTCCGTGCCTTTGTCCTTGGAAACTGTGAATAGGTTTCATTATGTGGAAAAGGGACTTTTTCTGAAGTAATTAAAGGTTAAGGATTTTAAAATAGGGCAACTATCCTGAATTATCTTGGTGTGCCCAATGACATCACATGAGCCTTTAAAAGCAGAGAAATTTCTCTGGCTGGAATAAGAGGGATATGGCAGAAGAGAAAGGCAGAAGAGATGCAGCAGAAAGGAAATCAGAGAGATTCCAAAATGGGAGGACTCAGTGTGATGTGAGTGGCTACATGCAAGGACTGGAGAAAGGCTTCTAGGAGTTGAAGGTGGCTCTGGCTGACAGCCAGCAAGGAAATGGGGACCTCAGTCCTACAGCTGCAAGGAACTGAATTTGGACAACAATGTGAATGATCTTGGAAGTGGATTCTTCCACAGAGTCTCCAGTAAGGAGCACAGATCTGCTGATACCTTGATCTTAGCCCAGTGAGACCCATGTTGGAACTGGAAATTACAGAACTCTGGGATAATAAACGGGTGTTGTTTAAAGTCAGCAAGTTTGTGGTAATTTTTTTTGGCAGCAATAGAAAACGCATTCAGTAGTGATGATGTACTCACCTCTGCCTTCTCAGTTCCTTGAACTAATTCCCCCCATGACCTTCTACTCTGATCCATCTGGGCCACCTTTCCCCTGTCATTCCTTAGACCTTGTCATTGACAATAACCCCAGTCCTTCCATAGTCTCAATTTCATACGTCCCACTCTCTGATCACCATCTTTCTTCCTTGTTCCATTGAGGGTGGCCATAAGCTCTGGAAACATTGATTCTATTATTTTATCATATATTATAGTGTAATATTGAGAGCAGTGGTGGTTCAGTGGTAGAAGTCTCACCTTCCATGCAGAAGACTCAGGTTTGATTCACAGTCAATGCTTCTCAAGTGTAGTCACCACTCATCTGTCAGTAGAGGCTTGCATGTTGCTATGATGCTGAGCAAGTTTTGGTAGAGCTTCCAGTCTAAGATAGACTAGGAAGAAAGTCCTGGCAATCTACTTCTGAAAATAAGCCAATGAAAATCCTGTGGATCACAATGATCTGATCATGTTGTGCATGGAGTCACCATGAGTTGGGGCTGACTGAATGGCAGCTAACAACAACAGCAACGTAGTAATATCAGCAAACCATTCATTATATATTTGCCTGTTTTCCAGGATTGGTGTCCATCAATTCCAACAATCCTTTTGCCCTACTTGGATTCCTGATATATTGATCCTTCCATCTTTTCACTGTTCCTCACCCCTTGATATCCTCTCTTCCTTTCTTCTACCACCACCACCAGTTGTTCTTGAGTTGACTCTGAATCATGGAGACCCTGTCTTAGGCTGGGTTCTCTAGAGAAGCAAAACCAGTAAAGTGTATATCTCTCTATAGAGAGAGATTTATATAAAGGAAATGGCTCATGCCATTGTAGAAGCTGGAATGTCCCAACTCCATGGGTTAGGCTAGAGGCTTCTCCCGGTTCACGTAGCCACGTGGGGCTGGCAAACCCAAGATCAGCAGGTCAGACAGCACGGCTCTTGCTCACAGGCTGCGAAGACTGATGAATCCCAAGATTGGCAGGCAAGACGGCAGGTAGGCTGCTAGTCGCAAGAACCAGAATTCAGATGAACAGGAGCCAGCTGCACGATCAAGAGGGAGCAAAAGCCCAAGAGCCTTGCCAGAAAGTCTGCTTATATTTGATGCAGGCCACATCCACAAGGAAACTCCCTTTCCATTGATTGCCTACTCACAGCAGATGCCATCATGGAGGGATCATATTATATCAGTTCTCATCATGGAAGTGATCACATCATCATGTGACTGCCAAACTACATCATTAACTGCCGAACCACTGAGAATCATGGCCTACCCAAGTTGACACATAACCTTAAGGATCACAGACCCCATGTTTGTCACAGTAGATCTGTGTTCCATTGGGTTTTCAGTGGCTGATTTTTCAGAAGTAGATTGTCAGGCCTTTTTTACAAGGCACCTCTGGGTGGACTTGAACCACCAATCTTTTTTTTTTTAATTTTTTTTTTATTGTACTTTAGATGAAGGTTTACAGAACAAATAGTTTCTCATTAAACAGTTGGTACATATATTGTTTTATGACATTGGTTAACAACCCCACAACATGTCAACACTCTCTCTTCTCGACCTTGGGTTACCTATTACCAGCTTTCCTGTCCCCTCCTGCCTTCTAGACCTTGTCCCTGGACTATTGTGACCCATTAGTCTTGTTTTGTTTTATGGGCCTGTCTAATCTTTGGCTGAAGGGTGAACCTTGGGAGTGACTTCATTACTGAGCTCAAAGGGTGTCCGGGGGCCATACTCTTGGGGTTTCTCCAGTCTCTGTCAGGCCAGTAAGTCTGGTCTGTTTTTGGAACCACCAATCTTTTGATTAGCAGCCAAATGCATTGACCGTTTGCACCACCAAGTGACTCCTACTTGACCTTAACACAGGATATTATCCTGGGTGGGCCTGACCTTAAAGGGACTGGCCTCTTCCCAGAGTTTCAAAGTGTGAGGGAAGTTCTCTATTGTGGGCTTGAAGATGTAGGGGCCACACAGCAAGGAATGCTGGTGGCCACTAGCAGTTGAGAATACCTCTAGCTGACAGCCAGCAAAGACATGGGGACCTCGATCCTACAACTGCAAGAAACTGAATTCTGCCAACAAGCTCTGTATGAGCTTGGAGGAGGACCCTGAGCTCCAGAGGACAACACAACTTTGTGAGTCTCTGAACAGAGAACCAATTCACACCATGCCTGCACATCTGACCTATAGAACTGTGAGCGAATAAGCAGGTGCTATTTTAAACTACTAAGTTTGTGTTAATTTGCTATGCAACAGTAGAAACTAATACAGAGGCTCAACTGTGCAACAGGTAAATGCACAGCATTTTCTCCACTGAAATGAATTTATGAACTGGCATTCACACTAGTTGCATAAAATAAAATCTTTTCTAATTTTTGTTTTTGTATTTTTCATTTTGTAATTTTTCGTAATACAATGAAATTTTAGTATAATCGTATTTGTCATTCATTCATTCAACAAAAATTAATTTAGTGCCTACAATGTCCCAGGCATGGCTCTATAAGCTGGGGAGACAGCTTTGAATAAAACAGCTCAAACCTGCTGCAAAATATTGGAAGTTGTCAGAAAATTTAACATTTGGTTAAATATGATCATAAGTCACTGAAAAACAATTATTGGATGACTATATAACTGATGCGACAATAAAAAATTCAAAAAGTTAATAGAAAAGGAAACTGTAGTGCCATGGGTTTCTCTTTATATATGACGTTTCTGGCCTGAGTTTTTAGTTTTGCCAAGATGATTTACTAGGCCACAATCTTGCAAAGGGATTGGACAGTTTACTATGCAGATAAGGCATATAAAATGCTTGCAGGGATTGGACAGTTTACTGTGAAAATAAGGTGCATAAAAGCCTTGTAGGGATTGGTCAATTACTATGAAAATAAGGTAACTGTGGCCTACTAAGGGGATTGGTCAGTTTTGCCATCATGCTAGGTTTATAAGGGCTAATCCTACACAGGTTGGTGTCTTTGGACCTGGAGTCCATGTGCTGAGAACCTCCTAGACCAGGGAGACAGAGTTGTAACCCTGGAGATGGCACAAGATCGCACAGCATCACGAGCAGTGAGAACCAGTAGTCCAGCACAAGACAACTGTGGTAGTCTTCCCAATCTACAAAGAGAGAGAGCTGAGTGCCTTTGGGCAGGATGCTTGCTGGAGGAGTGGGGTGTCTCCAGTCACTATGTTAGCGGAGCTAAAAACAGTAACACTTGCCTGAGCAGGGCAAAGGCCAGGCCTGAGTGAGGTCATTGTCAGTAGCCCCAAGTGGGACCCACTGGCAGAGGCTGAGAGTGAGGCCTGCCTGCAGGCAAGGCTGAGAAGAAGCTGAGAGCTGTCTTAGTTGGAAGCTGTTCTGATTGATGAACTGTATCCTGTCTCCTGCATTGTTCCTGTTACTTCCAAGTTGATCCTGATCCTGTTACTTCCCCAATAAACCACATAATCATGAGTATGATCTGTGAGTTCTATGTGGCTGCTGCCACAAATTAGCAAACCTATCAGGGAAGTAGAGAGTGCTGTGGGGAAGATGTTGGTGTCAGAATTGGTAAAAAGGTTGGAGAGTGGAGGTATATCTGACCTCTACCACATAGGAATCATCTTTGGGCTGATCCTGAAGGTGACTCTCATTGTTCTCCCTGAAGTTAGAGGAGCTCTGAATGTACTGGACTACAGGAACACAACGGTAAAAACCTTAGCTTTTTCAAAAGTGAGGAGGCTTGGTTTTCTTAAACAATCACAGACATGATAAAGTCAACACAACACACAGAATCCCTCCCTTCCAGGTGGGTTATGCAGAAGATAAAGAGAACCTTTTATTGCTGTTTACAAATAACAGTCAAGCAATTAAAGAAAATTTTGTCATTTTTAACAGAGAGAAAATCAAATTTTAGCTTTATATATACTATTTGATATTTAAAGAACTTTAGCTAAAGCTCTTTAAATATCTTATAAATAAGACCATCAAACTTCAGCGAGCTTTGATCACAACAAAATCCTCTTTATATGAACTTCGTAAGATTTCCTGTCTTTACCACATATCTCTTATTACTACAAGCTTTAAAGTGGCAAGAAACAAACACATTCATTAGCAGACCCAGATATATATCCTCTCTGTAGCATATAAAAATATAAAGTAAAAGTATATAAACTTAAATTATAATGAATATCCATTAATTAACTGGGTTTAGCATTAGTTCCAGGTTTTAAGATACCTAAAGACCTTGGAAATTATCTTAATGCCTATGTACCACAAAACATAATTGCCATTGAAATAAAGTTTGTCAGAATTATGATACAATTTGGTTAAGCACAAATTTATATTTTTCATAATCTTAAATATTTAGCAGAAGTAATGCTATCTTGTTCTATCAGTAAACTTGTATAAGTTAGGAAAAGTATACTCAAGTAGAATAAAATGTATGCTTATATTATGCTTAAAATGGTAACTCAGAGAAACCATGGTTGTTTTTATCAAAACTAGAATTATTAAATTAGCCTAGTTAGCCAAAGATTTATCTAAATTGTGTGAAATTCAATTTTTAAAAAGTTTTTGGGTTAGTTTCTATAATAACTCTTTTTAACACTGAAAGAATTTGAGGTTTAATTTCCTTAATTTCGAGGACTTTTAGGAATACTCAATTTATATAAGTTCTTATTTATCTCTAAACCAATCAGAATAAAAGCTCCTTGAAGGGATATTATAATCTTATTTGGTAATATCATCCAGAGGTAGGAAAGTATTACATATACAAACATAACATAAACATAAAGACAAGACATATATACATATACAGATACGGGCTGAAGGACAAACAGTTGCTCCTCCTGAAGTCAGAGTTTAACCTTGATTTTTGCACGCTTCTAAAAAATATTTTAGAGAAGCAATTTTAGAATAATTTTACCTTTCTTAAGCCTCATTATACCAATCAAAATAAACAATCCATACCTTTATTTTTTTTCAGATGAACCAATTTATATCAAAAAATTTCCCAAAGTACCTTATGAAGGCTGAAATCATCCTTAGTGAAATTTTCCATTTAGAAAGATAGGTGCAAGAATTAAGAACGAAGATAACACGTAGGAAGCAATTTTAAGAGAAAAGAATTAAGACTTAACCTCATGGTAGCTGACAATGGTTGGTCTGGGGCACCCAACATGACAGCAGGTGGAAAAATCAGACAGAACACTCTCAAAGCCAAGCTCTTAGGACAAAAACGAGACGGAGGAATGCCTGCGTTCTACCCTATGATTCTCCTTTTTATGACAGTCAACAATCCTAGACAGCACAACAGAAAACAAAGAAATGAGAATCCAGTTCCCTAAAGTGCAACTCCATGTTGTCTTGGTAAGACTGACCCATTTCGACAGAAAGAAAAACGGGTTCTGAATCCACAATTTTTAAACATATAAACTTGCTAGAGTCTCAGATGGAGGGGTCCCAGACTCTTTGGAGCCGGCTGCACCCATTTTAAAAACTACCTGAGGCCTCTGTCAGACCCAGTCGAACTTTCCTCATTGGACCCAATCGAATTTCCCTTGAACCTAATAAAGGAGAGTGTTCAAATACTTTAAATAGGAATCAATCACAAAACAGAAGTTCCTCAAAGTGGCCACTGTAAATTCAGTCCTTGGTATAGTCAACCCACTTCTAAGAAACTTGCAGCTCTGGAGTGGGAAAGAAAGAGCCCATGATAGAATCTTAAAACAGCTACATTTAAACTGAGGTCCCTGTTAAACTGCTGTCTGAAGGCACAGAGATTGATGCATCTTACCCCAAATAGAAAGAACAAAAGAGTGACTTACCAAGGAAAAGACACTCAAAACTGCTTAGATATAAACCCACAGAGCTCCAACACGAAAGGAGTGGAGCTCAAACCCAGGAGAGATTTACCAAGTTCCTGGGTCATGGTGAGTGAACAATTGAGTATACAAAGGGCCTTCATGGGTACCTGTCTCGTGATCTCTTCCAGCAGCGAAGGGTTCTTGGTGGTCTTCTCTGGGTCCCAGCTCTGACATCAAAATCTGTTAAAATAATCAAAACACAAAGAAATTAAAACATAAGGTTCATTTGAGCAGTTAATCTGTATATGTGCAGGGAGATCATTTGGTTCCTAAAGAGAAGTGGCTCAAAGTAGGCTAGTTATGATTGTAAAAAAAAAAGAAAGAAAGAAAACAAAACAAGCAAAAAATCCTGGAAAGCTTTGGATTAACTCATGGCTGTATGATTCAATAAACATTTTGCAAGTTGGGGAATCGCCTTTCCCTGCAAAAAGACAAATACTCCGACAGACTAGAGATTTTATAGAAGTTTAAATACAGATTATCTTTTTTTTTTCCTGCCCAATGAATAGAAGTTTCCATGGTGACAAAGTACTTGCCAGTTATTGATTTAGCATTAAAAAGTAATTCCTGAAAATTTGGTCTTTTATGGATTTGTAGCTCTGTGACCTCTTGAAATTAAAATTAAGGAAGCACACAGTCTTTTCCTTTAAGTCATGAGGTAATGGGTTTTTAACTGACTACCCTTTTTGAGCTGGAAAAGACAAATTTAGGGCTGCAGAGTAGTTAGCAGTTCTTGAGTTTTGCAGTTTTGAGTCAGGCTTTTACTGTTAATTTTGAGCTCGGGGGTAAAAGAAAGCCCTTGCAATCAGAGTAAGATACCTGTTTTATTTTTTTTTCCCACACAACTTTGAGGTACTTAAAGTTTGTACACTCTCCTGGTTGAAATATACAGTAACAAATTGTGCTTTCATGTGCTTCTTTGTATTGAGGATATGCCTGGGATGCACACAGGCAAACTCAGGACTATGAAATGAAGATAATTTTAACAGACAACAGTCCTGGAGTCGCAGATACGTTGTTTGGGAAAGCAAAACTAGGAGCTTTGTGAGCCTGACTGCACTGCCTTTCAGACACATTTATACATAAAAGGGCCAAAATCACTTCTATTCCAGATTAGATTCCTTATGGTTCAGGGTTATCTGAGTTACCCACTGTAGTTAATAAACAAAAAGGAAACCCTGGTTTCAGTGGAAATCTCTGTCTGATGGCTTCAGGTACAACTTCTCCCAGGTTTAAAGATGAAACCCCTACCTCTGCACCTCCATTCTGGAGGGGGGCAGGGCTCACTCTCTGGTATCAAATTCCCTGAGAGTGAGTTTTCCTGTAGATGAGTCTGGGGGAAAGGTAAGAGGTGGGAGGCTGGAGGTATTCAGGGAAGGGAAGAGGAGGAAAAGGGCTAGGCCCAGCCTGAGGGTTCCTCTTTGTTTCCTCAGAGAGCCTTGGGGGAGGATTCAGGGAGCTAGTGTGACAAAGAGTCCTTGGTGCAGGAGCAGAGGGGTCAGGGCAAAGTCCCAGGTCCCGGCTTTCAGGGTCTCAAACTTTGAGGGCAGTGACTGTGGTGGGGAAGCGGCGCGTTAGGAATCTTGAGAGGGAGAAGGAGCGACAGAAGAAGGGCGGGGACTTAGGGATGAGTTTCACTTCTCCCTCACAATTTGTGTCACAATGCGTGTTCTTCTGCCGAAACACACACGACGAGACCCCAGTTCTCATTCCCATTGGGTATCCGGTTTCTGGAGAAGCTAGTCAGCGTCATCGTGGTTCCCAGTTTTAAAGTCCACATGTCTCGGCGGGGACTCAGATTCTCCCCAGACTCCAAGGGTCAGGGTCATGGCGCTCCGGACCCTCCTCTTGCTGCTCTCGAGGGCCCTGGCCCTGACCCAGACCCGGGCCGGTGAGTGCAGGGTCGGGAGGTTAATGGCCTCTGTGGAGGGAGGAGTGAGGGGACCGCCCAACGGGGACCCGGGACCCTCGGGGAAGCCGCGTCCCCTCCCCCGCGCCCTGACACCCCTCCCAGCTCCTTGTCCGGATCCCCCGCCCCAGTCTCCTGCCCCTACGTCCCGGCCCTGCTCCTCCTGCCGCCGCTTCTCTATCCACGAGCCCCTCACCCCTCCTTGCCCCCATCGACCCCAGATCCGGGCCCTCCGCGGGGAGGGGGGTCGGTGGTCTCAGCCGCTCCTCGCCCCCAAGCTCCCACTCCCTGAGGTATTTACAGACCGCCACGTCCCGGCCCGGCCACCGGGAGCCCTGGTACATCGCTGTCGGCTACATGGACGACACGCAGATCCGGTGGTTCGACAGCGACGCCGCGAATCCGAGGATGGCGCCACTGGCACCGTGAGGAGCAGGAGGGGCTGGAGTTTTGGGACCAGCAGACACGGATTGCCAAGGACAACGCACAGTATTACCGAGTGGGCCTGCAGAACCTGCGCGGCTGCTACAACCAGAGCGACGCCAGCGAGTGACGCCGGGCCCGGGTGTCAGGTCACGAGTCCCCTCGGGTCGTCCCGAGTCTCCGGGTCCCAACTCCACGCAGAGGCGGTGGAACCCGCCTGGCACCTCGATCAGGGAAAATCCGTGAGGATTCAGCTCTGGCTTTTAGTTTAGGCTGAAAGGGACCCTGACCAATCACCGCCCTTAGATATAACAGGGGGCGGTGCTAAGTGGGCGGGGCTTACCTCGGGGGCGGGGCCAGGGTCTCACACCAACCCGGAGATGTTTGGCTGCGAAGTGGGGTCCTACCGGCGCTTCCTCCGGGGGTACTATCAGCTCGCCTACAATGCCGCCGATTACATCACCCTCAATGTGGACCTGCGCTCCTGGACAGCGGCAGACAGTGCTGTTCAGATCACCCGGTGCAAGTGGGAGGCGGCCAGTGTGGCGGAGCACGTCAGGACCTACCTGGAGGGTGAGAGTGTGGAGTTGCTCTGCAGATGCCTGGAGAAAGGGAAGGAGACGCTGCAGCTAGCAGGTAAGAGGGGCCGCGGGACACCTTCCTGATCTCTCAGGCTGGGACTCTTTCCCCAGCTGGTGTCACACAAGGAGAAGAGAAAAATGGTATCAGCGCCAGAATACCCACCTCCCGTGGGTCGGGAGAGGGAGGAGTCCACCCAAGTTTCCAGATCCTGCACCAGAGAGTGACTTGATCAGAGCACCGCTAAGGGTCTCAGGGACAATTAAGGGATGCAGCCGCTGGGGATGGAGGGGGAGATGATTCCTAAAATAACTGATCGACAGTTCCCATTGAACTTGTCAGTGGCCTTGGGAACCACGGGGGACTTTCTCTCTCAGGCCTTGTTCTCTGCCCCACACCCAAACACCCAACCTCTTTGGAGGTCTGACTCTAGCTTTTCTGAGTCTCTCTGGTCAGGACCAGAAGTCCCTGTTCTTCCCCTCAGAGACCTAGAGCGTGTTATCCTGGGCTCACTCAAATTATAGAACTTTCCAAGGAATAGGAGATTGTTCTACACTCCTGGGTCCAGGCTGGGGTTTGGATTTTGCTCTCCATCCGCCCACCCAAGTTGTCCTGTTCATTCTCAGGATGGTCACACAAGCCCTGCTCAGGTGGCCTCTGGGAGGTAATGGAAAGTTCCTAAATTTTCTGACCCTTCCTCTCAGATCCCCCAGAGACATATGCGACCCACCACCCCATCTCTGACCGTGAGGTCACGCTGAGGTGCTGGGCCCTGTGGAGATCACACTGACCTGGCAGCAGGACAGGGAGGACCAGACCCAGGACACAGAGCTTGTGGAGACCAGGCCTTCGGGGAGCAGGACCTTCCAGAATCGGGCCACCATGGTGGTGCCCTCTGGAGAGGAGCAGAGATACACGTGCCATATGCAGCACGAGGGGCTGCTGGAGCCCCTCACCCTGAGATGGAGTAAGAAGGGGGCAAGGGCAAACCCCCTTCTCAGGGAAAGCAGGGGCTCTTCTGGGCACCTCCAGCAGGGTCAGGGCTAATACCCTTCCTTTCCCTCCCCTCCCCTCTCCCCTCC
>NW_004444231.1:1213389-1271615 GCF_000243295.1 Trichechus manatus latirostris | reverse complement strand
TTCCCTTTCCAGAGCCACCTCAGCCCACCACTTCCATCATGGGAATTATTGCTGGCCTGGTTCTCCTTGGAGTTGTGGTCACTGGAGTTGTGATCTGGATGAAGAAGAGCTCAGTCAGAGAAGGGGATAGGGTCTGAGTTTCTTATCCCACTGGTGGGTTTCAAGCCCCAGGTAAGAGTTTGTTCCTGTCCTGCCTCACTACAGAAGACACCATCTGCACACCCACGCCTACCCGGTCTGGGGCCTTGTGTGCTAACACTTACTCTTATGTAAAGCACATGTGAACATGAAGGACAAACATTTGATTTTGATAATTATGGTGATGGGAGGAAAGTCTCAGCAGTCACAGGTCAGAGGGGAAGGTCTCTGCTAAGGACAGACCTGCAGGAGGGTAGTTGGTCCAGTCCCCACACATCTTTACTCTTGTTTCTGGATCCTGTCCTGGGTCTGGAGTCACAGTTCTGGAAAATTCCCTGGGGTCCAAGACTAGCTGGTTCCTCTAGAACTTCATGGCCCTGCCTCCCCCCTGGTCTCTCACAGGATCGTTTCTTCCCACAGATGGAAAAAGAGGTGTCTTAGTCATCTAGTGCTGCTATAACAGAAAGACCACAAGTGGATGGCTTTCACAAAGAGAAGTTTATTCCCTCACAGTCTAGTAGGCTACAAGTCCAAATTCAGGGCGTCAGCTCCAAGGGAATGCCTTCTCTGTTGTCTGTGGAGGAAGGTCCATGTCATCAATCTTCCGTTGGTCTGGAAGCTTCCCTGCACAGGAACCTCAGGTCCAAAGGACACGCTCTGCTCCCAGCACTGCTTTCTTGGTGGTATGAAGTTCCCATGTGTCTCTGCTCACTTCTGTCTTTTATATCTCAACAGAGATTGGCTTTAGATGCTATCCAATCTTGTATACCTCATCAGTATAACTGCCGCTAATCCATCTTATTAGATCATAGTGATTGAATTTACAACACAAGGAAATCACGTCAGATTATAAAATGATACACAGTTATACAATACCGAGAATCATGACCCAGCCAAGTTAACAGATATTTTGGGGGGACCCAATTCAATCCAAGACAAGAGGGAACTATGTTCAGACCCTTAGGACAATGTAGAGAGGAACCCATTAGCCCCTGAACCGCACCCCATAATTCTTTCTTTAGTCTCATCTCCTGTGAGCTCTGACCAAACCCTGTTCTTCAGGTGGTGACAGTGCCCAGGGCTCTGATGTGTCTCTCACAGCTTCTAAAGGTGAGACCCTGGAAGGCCTGATGTGGAGGACGGGCTAGGGTAGAGGGGAAATGACTAGGTTATGGGGGTTTGGAGATTTGGACATTTTTGGACATTTTGAGCTTGTGGTGAGCTGTTCAGCCTATCAACACTTACAGTGACTGACCTGTACTTGTCCTGATTCTTCTGTAGTGTGAGATCACTGCCTTGTGTGACACTGAGTGATACAAGATTTGTTCACATTCCACTTCGTAAATTCAAGAACCCCTGACTTCTGTTTCTGCAAGTGATGTCTGAATGTGTCTGTGTTCCTATCAGCATAATGTGAGCATGTGGGGAGACTAGCCCACCCTTGCCCAGCAGGACCCCCTCCCCAAACTGACTTGTGTCCTTTCCCTGATCAATGTTCCTGTTCCAGCAGAGGCAGGGCTAGAACTTCTCCGTCCTGTCATAACTTTGTGTTGCTCTGAGCTGCAACTTCTCACTTCCCTACTGAAATTAGAATCTGGATACAAATTTTTTTCAATTTCTTGCTAAGAGGCGGGGTTGATGGGTTAATTAAAGGTGAGGAATACTCAAAATTTGAGAGAGGAAATAAATGGAAGACCGGAGAACCTTCCAGAATCTGCATCTTTGCTATGCTGATTCTGTCACAGGTGGGGACAGGAGGATGCTGTGGAGGAGCTGAGCATGAAAAAGGCCTGTGCCCCATGTGTGCATATGCACGTTTGCATATACACAGAATGTACTCTAAATCCTAAAGTAATTTACTCTAAAGTAATCATGAGACTGTCAGTATATGGACTCTACTGTCCGATCTGATTGGGTCGTACACACAAAGACACTTTACAAAGTGTTGGCAATTGAAAGGTGTTATTATTTTTATAAAGCAAACCATAAACAACAGGAACATATTTGAGGCAAACTGGTCCATCCCTGAGTACTCCATTTACCATCATAGGAGAGGAACCCAGTTATGTCTAAAAGGGAGACCCATTCACCTGTCCCAAATTACCCATGTCCATTTTTGTGTCGCTGGGTGGTCATGCTATGGATCAGGTGTTAGCAGGTGTGTCTTTCTCTAAGCAAGTGTGTCGCCAGCTCAGACCAGGAGCAGCATAACTATGTTTGTTCTCGGTCTCACTGTCTCTTTCTGTGGCTTTCCTTGGCTGGGTCTGGATCCCTGTGCTACTGGTCTAACTCTCAACCAGCAGCTTTGGGACAACCTGAACCAGTGCCAGGCTTAGGCTGACATTATGACAGCTCTTGATGCAAAACTGTTTACAGGCAACACCTGTACAGTGAAGGAGTGTTGGTGGTTCAACTGTTAAGCCCTTGACTGCTAATTGAAAGGCTGGCGGTTCGAACTCACTCAGAGGCTGGATGTTTTAGGATTTCCTAATGGATGAAATTTGGGGTATGAGAGACAGGAGCCAAGGAGGACACCAACTTTTTTGGTCTGTGTAAATAGGAAGATGGAACTGATGTCAGCAAAGATGGGGAAGACTCTGGAAGGAGCATACTTGAGAAGGGGACAACATAGGCATTAGGTTTCAGAAATGTTATATCTGAGATGTCTATTAGAAATGTGAGTAAGTTTTTTGAGTTGTCAGTTGGCTATATGAGTCTAGCCTTTAGGGAAAAGTCTGGGCTGGAGAAATAGATTTGGGAGGTGACACTATATAAATTATATTTAAAGCTTTGAGTATGGATGAATTCACCAAGGGAGTGATTAGCTACAGAAGAGAGAGGAACAAAGACTGAACCCTGGACCCTCTAGTGCTAAGCAATCTGATGAGACCACACTCTAAGAGCAGACTGGAGGGTTCTGGTACTGTCTATAAAGCACACAGATCAGGGAGTCTAAACTGTACTGTGCACAGGAATCACCTGGAAATCTCATTAATATCCAAAAGGTCCGGAGTAGAGCATGAAACTCTGTATTTGTAACAAGGTTGATGCTGATGCCGCTGGTCTTCAGAGTCGTCTTCTAGTAGCAAGAATGTAGACCAGCAATTCCCAACATGGATGTGTATCAGCCTCAACAGTAGGGTTTGTTAAGTAAGCAATTCCTGGGTCCTATCCCCAGTATGAAGCCCTGGTGGTGCAGTGGTTAAAAGTTTGGCTGCTAACCAAAAGATTTGCAGTTCAAATCCACCAGTCACTCCTAGGAAACTCTATGGAGCAGTTCTACTCTGTTCTATAGGGTCAGAATCAACTCGACAGCAACAGATTTAGTTTAATTCATCAATTAGTTTGGTGTGTTCTTGAATGTATATACATGGAATCATCTGATATCTACTCTTTTGTGTCTGACTCTTTTTGCTGACTTTTTTTTTTTTTTTTGGTGGGATTCATCCACGTTTATGAGCATAGTGATAGTTCATTCATTTTCCTTTCTGTGTAGCATTCTGTGCTCCAGTTTTTATCTGTCTTCCTGTAGCATCTACCAAAAGACCTACTCAGCTTCTCAGGCTCTCAGTGACCACGCTCAACTTGACAAGTGGTTTAAAGCAGAGAATGTTACAAATATTGGACCCACACATCTGGGATTTCTTCTTTCTAAGTCTGGCTCCATCAAGTCCTCACTTCCCTGATAACTCTAGTGACGTCAAGTGGATGTTCTTACCACTTGACCAGCTTTTATAGTTGTTTTTGGAGACAGGATTGGTTTGAAACAGGCTAGTCTGCCATCATTGGAGTTGAAACCCTGACTAGTTTCTTTTAAGACAGATTTGGAATTTCTGAATCTCTACACCCTTGTGACTTTTGATTTCTGAGAGGAAGGGAGGAAACATGCATCAATTAACCTGTAGATTTCAGTCCAGAAATCCAGTAGGAAACGAAAGATCTAACAGACTTTGAACTTCCCCAAAATACAGCCCTTCCTTCACTTCTCACAGGTGAACAAGGCCTAGTCCGTAGAATTGCATTTTAAGTAATAGCTTAGAGCAGCCTGCTGTGAGGTGACGGCTACTCTGACTTCACAATCTAAAGACAAAAACAGATGGTAGGAACTTTCACAGTTTTAAGGAAGGATACCGTGTTGTCGGGAGGGTGTAGGTGTCTTGATTTTTTAATTGCTGCTAATCTGGCAATGTTAGATTGGAGGAGTTACTTAGCCCTGGTGTGTAATTGTGCATATTTGCACCAGCAGGGATATCATCTACAATATCTCACTAATTAGGCTGTGTCCCTGAGCCCCACCGGCAACAAGCAGGCCCCTCGGTGCCACCCAACCCTGGTCCAGCCTCACCCACACAGTGGATAGGCAGTGCCATGCACACCTGCTGTCTGTGATGCATACTGTGTACCAGGAGGGTCCCCAGCCACGTCACAGGGTGGTGAGCAGGGAAGCCCTCCTATCGGGGCAAGAGCCCTAGCACCACAATCTGCAGCTGCTGCCCAGCTCAAAGCCTTGGCTCAGCCACAGCATGTGGCGCCTCAAGGAGCCTCCTCCGCCCGTGACCGCCAAGTCCCTGAGTCAGCTGTCAGAACTGAGATTTGAGGCCAGAGCTATACAGTTCCTAAGTTCAGGGGTTGGGGTAGCAGAGAGCCTGGTCTGAGGGCATCTAGACTTAAGATCTGGGTACTGGGATCCAGAGGAGAAAGAGGCAGGATCCCAGGGTCTGCAGATACGAGCTGGGAAGCAGACAGGGGTGGCCCTGGGATCCTGGGAGATAGGTAGTCAGTCATCTAGAATGTGATGATTCCTGGGAGTAGGAGCCTCCATTCCCAGAAACAGCCACAGGAATAAGTGACAGGGACTCAGGAGTCCAAGGTCCCATCCTGGGTATTGAGGCATGAGATGTATTTCTGGGGACAGCTCCAGAACTGCAAACTAACTGTTAGGATCTGGAGATCTTGCTCTGCACTGAGGCCAGAGTCCATCCACGGTCACTCAATGGGAGAAGACATCTATGTCAGCGTGGATTTGGGGAAACACTTCTCATCTGAATCTGACCCTGGATGGGGGCGCCTCCTTGTGTGCAGACCCTTGTCCTGCTACTGGGAGCCCAGGAACACTGGAGAGGTCCAGGCTGAAAGGGTAGACGGGGAACTCTGGTCGTTAGTCTTCAGCCTGTAGCCACACGGGGGCGCAGCCCATCCGCTCTTGGATTCAGGAGGGGTCTGGGCTGTGGTCTGAGTAGGGCAGAGAAGGCTGACCCTGAGGCTGGGCATCCATGGAGAAATGAAGATGCCTTCTAATCAGCCCTAGAATCCACAGGGGTCAGGCTCCGGGGTGGAGGAGGGGATGGAGGAAAGGAGAGCTCAGGAGCCCCTGTGCCATGTCTGAGGGGTTTCAGGGAGGAGATGGAACCTCAGAAATGGCACAAGGGGAGGGGGTTATTGCTTATGGGGTACTGAGTTTCGATTTACAGTGATGGAAAAAATCACACTAATTCAGGGTAGAGTTGCACAGTTGATTAAGTAATTGCTGCCAATAAGTTGTACACCTGTAAAAAGTTTAATTGGCAAAAATTTGTGTGATAGATATATTTACAACAATGTACATAAGCAGCTGCTGAGGCTGCTTATTTTCAGACAAACACCTCATGGGATTTGGTTCCTTAGTTTGGTGGTTTAGGGATATGGCTTCATGGGACATCCCAGTTAATTGGTTGGATATCATGCTAGTGCTTCTGCCCTACCTCCTAGTTCAATGGATAGTTCCTGGGGTCTTAAAGCTTATAAGCGGCCATTCAAGGTACAATAATTGGTATCTATTCACCTGCAGCAACAGAGGAAGAAGAAGAGTCAGGAATAGGAGGAGAAAATGGAATGTGAGGCTGATTGCCTTCATGAACAACTGCAAAGGAAGCAGACTGCCACATCTTTCTTCTATGGAACAGCTGGTGGGTTCTGACTGCCAACCTTTCAGTTAGCAGCTTAGTGCTTAATTGCTTTGCCACTAGGGCTCCAAAAACCTAACACAGGCTTAAAATAGATGAAGCCTGGACTGACACAGTTGAAAGCAGAAACAGATAAATTAATAATTACATTTGGAGGAATCATTATTCCTCTCTCAGTAATTGATAGAATAAGCAGAGAAAGTAGTAAGAATATAGAGAACTTGAACCATACTATAAACTAAAGTGACAACAATGAGAATGTGCCTTTCTGAACTCCTGCTATAGGTATCATAATTTCCCAAGGGCCTCAGTTGCTGTATTTTGAAAGCCATCATAGTGTTTGTGGTGAGGCCACATCTCCCATGGGCTGCTCCCCATCAGTGACTTAGTGTGATCAGGATATTAAGGAAGATTCCATCCAGAGAGACATGGAAGTCATTTGTCAGCTAATTTCAGCTCAAGGACTCCTCCAAGCCTTTGTTGAAGCTTCCTTAGAATACACAATTGTCTAGAACACATCTTCCACCCTTTTCTCCATCCAGGGCTATTGGATATATGGTCCAATTTGATCATGATGCCTAGGAGAATTAAAGAAATGTCATGGACCCCCATTAGAAGAAAGGCATATGGGGAACAGGAAATAAGTGGAGTCCTATTCCAGGCCCATCCATCTTTCAGTAGGTTCTCTGGGTCCACGCAACCACTTGGTGGTCACTTCCTTGGTTTTCAAATATATAATCAAAATAGACATATTGAGCAGTTGGCAGAACTCTCACATTGGTTCTTTGACGTGTAGAGTAAAAGTTTTTGCGATCGTTAAAGTTGTGTGTCAACTTGGCTGGACCATAATTCTCAGTGGTTTGGCAGGTATGATGTAGTTTGGCAGTCATTTAATGATGTAATCACCTCCATGGTGAGACCTGATATAATGTGATCACCTCCATGTTGGGATCTGCTGTGGGTAGCCAATCAGTTGAAAGGGATTTTCCTTGGGGGTGTGGCCTGCATTCAATATAGGTGGACTTTCTGACAAGCCTTGCAGGCTTTTGCTCATTTTGGAACCAGCAGCTGGCTTCTGTTCATCTGACCTCCAGTTCTTGGGATCTGAGCTAGCAGGTTACCTGCTGATCTTGGGATTTGTCAGTCTCTGCAGTCTGTGAGCCAGTGGCCTGCTAGCTTACCTGTTGATCTTGGGTTTGCCAGACCCTCCAGCTACGTGGTAGAGCCCTGGTGGCAGAACGGTTAAGCACTCAGCTGCTAACCGAAAAAAAAAAAAAGAATGTCAGCAGTTTGAATCCACCAGCTGCTCCTTGGAAACTCTCTGGGGCAGTTCTCCTCTGTCCTATAGGGTTACTATGAGTCAGAATCTACTCAACAGCAACAGGTTTGGTTTCGGTTTTAAAGGAGCCTGACCAATGAGTGCAATGTGTATTCTTGGATTAGATCTAGACTGGAAGAAATGCCTATAAAGAACATTACTGTGACAATTTGTGAAGGTTGAATAAGGACAGTTATGCTGATTGCGGCGCAGTGGATTACTTTATATGGCTCTTCTAGCCATGGTTTTATGACTCCCACAAAATGATTGGATGGAACTATGCAAATAAGGTGCTGTGGCCCACCACCAAGGAGATTGGACAACCTGCTAATAATGTAAATAAGATGCATGGAACCCTTGGGGAGGGTAAGGGGGGTGTAACTATGCAAATAAGATGCATGAAGCCCTGGTAGAGGATTGGCCAGTTTTGCTACTCTGCTAGGAAAGGGAACTAATCCCAGAGGAGGGGGGGAGCCTCACTACCATCAAGAAGAGCCAGGAGTGGAGGGTGTTCTTTGGACCCAGGGTCCCTGTGTTGAGAACCTCTTAGACCCAGGAGACAGAGCTTTAACACCAGAGATGGTGTGAGATGACAGCAGCACGGCACCGGCAGGCTAGACTCGCCGACCCTCAGAGCGAGAGACCTGAGTGCCTTTGGACAGGAGGCTTCCTGGTGGAGTGGGGTGCCTCTGGACACATACCTGTGGAGCTAAAGAGCTTTGTACACTTGTCCGAGCAGGGAAAAGGCCAGGCCCAAGTGGGGGGAGAAGCCAAGTCTGAGCGGGGATAGAGGCCAGGCTGAGGGAGCAGGGCCCAGGCCAAGAGGAAGGTCCAGCGGCAGCAACTGAGAAGTTGTCCTGATGGAAGAACTGTATCCTGACTTGTTCCTGTTTCCTCCAAGTTGATCCTGAATTATAACCTGTTACTTCCCTAATAAACCCCATAACCGTGGGCATGGTCTGTGAGTTCTGTGTGGACATTGCAAGGAATTATCGAACCTGACAGAGAAGTACAGAGTGCTGTGGGAGGGACAGCTGATGTCAGAATTGGTAAAAAGGTTGGAGAGTGGAGGTATGTTTGACCTCCACCTCATAGGAATCAGCCTTGGGCTGATGTTGATGGTGATTCTCCTCTCCACTCCTGAAGTTAGAGGACCTCTGGAGCCATGCCATTTTTGCACTGATGCAATGTTAGTTTTCCCGGTTTTGATCATTGTGCTCTGATTATGAAATATAATGTCCTTGTTCTTAGGGAACATACACTAAAATATTCAGGGATAAAGGGAGAATATATGCAACTTACTCTCAAATCATTATATACAAGCAAATGTGGCAAAAATGATACTTATTGGTAAATATGGGAAAGGAATATATGAGATTTCCTTGTACTAACTTGCGAGTTTTCTCTAAATTTAAAATTATTTCAAAGTAAAAGCTAAAAGAAAACAAATTCTTCTGACTTTAATACCACATCATAATTTATTTAGTGCCTAAGGCCTTTTAAAAAAGTTTTCATTGTGCTTTAGGTGAAAGTTTGCAGCTCAAGTTAATTTCTCATTCAAAAATTTATATACATATTGTTTTGTGACATTGGCTGCAATCCCCACATTGTGACAGCACACTCCACCTTTCCACCCTGGGTTCCTGGTGTCCACTGGTCCAGTTCCTGTCCCGTCCTGCCTTCTCATCTTGTTTTAGGACAGGAGTTGCCCATTTGGTCTCGTATATTTGATTGAAGAAGAAGCATGTTCATCACACGTGTTATTGCTTGTTTTATAGGCCTGTCTAATCTTTCTCTGAAGAGTGGGCTTCAGGCCTAAAGGCTTTAAGAGCTGAATATCGATGGTCATTTCTCTATGAATGTTTTGACCTCTTTTGGAAATCATTTGTTTCAAGTCTCTAGGTATTAGAATATGCTTAATATTATTCCCGGCTATTTGGAGACTTTCCAAAAAATATCTTTCAAGTTCATAGAGAGTCTCCAAATCTGAGATTCTGGGATTTGTGAACAAACCAGTGTAGCTTATACCACAAACACTGGCCAGCAATGTAAGAGGAATAAGGCAAACAGGGAGGAAATATTTTTATTTTTCTTTCACTTGAAATATCTCCCAGTTCCTGCTGCTCTTCCCATGTTCTTGAGCATAGGGGAAAGATGGCTCCCTTGGGCTATGTCTTAGTTTTGTAGTGGTGCTATAACAGAAATAACACAAGTGAGTAGCTTTAACAAACAGAAAATTATTTCCTCACAAGTTAGGAGGCTACAAGTCCAAATTCAGGGCACTGGCTCTAGGGGAAGGCTTTCTCTCTCAGCTCTGGGGAAAGGTCCTTGTGTCTTCAGTTTCTATTCCTTGGTTCTTGGTGATCTTTATGTGACATGGCCTCTCTCTTCCCCCATCTCTGCCCTGCTCACTTGTTTCGTCTCTTCTATATCTCAAAAGGGATTGACTTAAGATACACCCTATGCTAATTCTGCTTCATTAATGTAACAGAGACAACTCATTCCCAAATGAGATTATAACCACAGGCATAGAGGTTAGGATTTAAAACACATATTTTGGGGAGACACAATTCAACATATAACAGGCTATGAGAGAGAAATGATCATGTGGGAACATCTTTCTTCATCATCTCCCTCAACCGTTCAACTTCTGCTCTGGCTGTGTCCGTTCTCCTTCTCCAACCCTTTGTTCACGCATATTTTCCTTCTCTGAACCTCAGCTAGAGCCTGGATTCACCTAGAGCTGGCTCATCAGTGGGAAGTGATCCATTACTCTCTGGAGGGTAAAAGAGAGAGAAGTCAGAGCCTGGGGCTGTGGCAGAAGGTCCAGAGGAATGAAGGAGGTAGCAGTGAGAAGAACTTCCCAGTGAGGGCTGAGATGTGAGTGATCAGAGGGCCCCTGAGGACATTTCCAGCGTCTCAGTTTAGGAGAGAAGGGAGGGGCTTGAACAGAAGGGTAGAGAGTATGGGCAGGATTTGGATGAGATTCACTCCAGACTCATGGCTGGTCCTCTGACAACATCTCACCCCAAGTCACACTGAGGGGCCCCTTCAGGCCCAGGTGCTCCACCAAGAAGGTGTATCTCAGCTCCCCTCCGGGGAGGATTCCCACAACTGCCCAGCTCTGGTAGGTCTCATACCCCCCCAGGTCAGATTCCCCAGAGTCCTGAGTCCTGGGGTCAGCTCCTTCCAGTCTTGAAGCCAGGTCAGCGTGATGTTGGCAGGTGAGACGCCAAATGCTCTGCATCGCAGGGTGTGATTGCTGTCAGGGTCCTTCTGCTGAGTCGGGAGGACCCTGGGGGCCACTAGATCCAAGAAACAGCACAGAGAAAGGGTAGGGGTGGGACTCCACCTCAGTTTCTTCCCTTGGAGCAGCCTCCTCCACACACCAGCGCCTTCCCCTTCTTTCAGTCCTCGGGTCTTTAAGAAACCCAAGGCAATAATGTAGTCACGGGACACAAACCCAGGTCCCCACAACTTCCTGCAAGAAGTCATTGCATCAGTCCAAAACAAAACCAACCAAACCCACTGCTGTGGAGTCGATTCCAACTCATAGTGACCCCACAGAATTTCCACGGCTGTAAATCTTTATGAAGCAGACTGCCACATCTTTCTCCCACGGAGTGTCTGGTGGTTTTCAACCGCTGACCTTTCCGTTAGCGGTCAATCGCTTTAATCACTGCACCTTTAGGGCTCCCTTGCATCAGTCCACCAGCCTTCATTCCAGCTGCAGCTTCAGTGCTTGTCCCAGTGGGGAGCCTCATGTATTTGCAAAGGGTGATCCCTGAAAGCTCTTGCCTCAGTTAACTGCATGGCCCAGTCTCTCACCTTCTTCAAGAAGTTGCTCAAATGTCACCTACCTGATCGCCTTGCCTCAGATTGTCACCCGTTCCCCTACACCTCCCTCCCGCGTTCTATTTCCCCCCCTCTATATCATGTAATGCTTTCTAACCTACCATATTATCGACTGAAACCGGAGACCTGAACACTTTAAGATATGGATCTGGGACTGAAAGAGTCGGGGGTGGGGGTCTTTCTCACTGTGTGATTCGGGTACGACGTTTATGTGTATGCTTGTGTGTTCGTTACCGATTGGTGCCGGGCCCCTCCCGCAGCCAGCGAGGTCCGCACCGCGGCGCCTCACTTGGGATCCAGCCACCCGCGCACTGCAGGCAGGCGGCACGTAACCACTAGCTGACTCCGCCGCCTCTCGCGCTCGGGGAGCGCCGCGCCCCAGGCCCAAGTCGCCGGGTCGTAAGCGGTGAAGTCCTCTCCGTCGTAGCCGTAGCGCCAGAACCTACCACTGCTGCCCAGCTCGCAGCCGTGGCTCAGCTGCAGGGTATGGGGCCCCTGGCCCGCGACCCCCAAACCCCTGGGTTAGTCGTCAGGGAAGAAATGAGATTTGGGGCCAAGCGGCAGGAGCCGTAAGTGCAGGGTTGGGGGTGGCAGGGAGCGGGACCTGAGGGGGTCTAGACCGAAGTTCCGGGGCTTGAGTCGCCAGAGGAGATAGAAAGAGGCAGGACGAGTGGAGAGGGTGGGGGCAGCCCTCGGACCCCGGGAGGTTGAAAGGAAGAACTGGGGAATTCGAGACAGGGAAAGGGCCGGCCCTTGGAATCCAGGGGAATGAGGATCAGACGCCTGGGCCAGACTCACCGCTGAGCTTGCTATAGCCCACGAGGGTCTTCAGACCCCAAGCCACTTCCTGCAAGCGATCTTCCAGGAGAGCAGTCTCCTTGGCTGCCAGCAGCTGGGCCAGTTCCCGGCCCGCGGGCTGAGGTCCCCTGAGCCTGGCGCTGCGGCTCTTGCTGTCATAGGCGACGAAGTGTTGGCCGTCCAGGTAGCCAAGGGCTGTGACCGCAGGCTGCCCAGAGCTGGACTCGGACACAGCGGTGAAGTCGTATAGCAGGGAGTGGGACCCTGGAATACCCAGAGCTGAGTGTCTTAACACCTGCGCTTAGTTCTCCTTTCCGCAAACAAACAAAAAACAAACCCATTGCTGTTGATTCCCAGTGCCGTGTGCCTATCCCTAAACATACCTACACACAGAACTTATAACCCTTCCCAGTTTTCTCTCTTCCCTCTCCCCAGCCACCCCCACGCCCTTATATCCCATTTCTTCTTCTTCCACCTCTCTGGGGAAACCCCGGTGGCGCGCAGTGTTTAAGAGCTACAGCTGCTAAGCAAAAGGAGCTATGGCTGCTAGTCAAAAGGTCAGCAGTTGGAATCCACCAGGTGCTACTTGGAAACCCTATGGGGCAGTTCTACTCTGTCCTATAGGGTCGTTATGAGTCGGAATGTACTTGATGGCAGCAGGTTTGGTTTGTTTTTGGTTCACCTCTCTGGAGCCTCCCTCCTTCCTGGACCTGTTACTGCAGATTTTCCTGCCGCCCAGAGCCCTGGATTGGAGACTCACAGGGCTGATTCCTGGGATGAGCAGCCTTCATTCCCAAAAGCAGCAGCAGGAGCAAGGGATTGGGTCCAAGACTCCAAAGCCCCATCCCGGGAGGCTGAGGAACTAGGTCTGGGGTACCAAAGGTTTTGGGATAGATCAACCCCAGACCAGAATCCCACCTGTTATGGCCTGGAGGCCTCACTTTGCCCTGGGATCAAAGTCCGGAGTCACCCAGTGGTGGAAGGAAACTTCAGTATGAATGTGGATTTTGGAAAGCTGAACGGGACCTGAGCCTGACCCGTGACCAGGGTACCCTCTTATGCACAGAGCCCTGTGCAGTTGCTGAGAGCCGTGGAAGAGAGACCCTGAGAATATCCCAATTGAGGGGCAAAAGGGGAGCTCGGATAGCCTAGCCTCAGCCCTGTGGCCACACGGGGGCGCTGCTGCTCCGCTCGCTCTGATTCTGCCTGAGCAGCCCAGGAGGGTTCTGAGCTGTTGGTCTGAGTGGGGCAAAGGTGGCTGACCAGGAAGCTGGACATCCATGGGAAAATGAAGATGCCTTCTGGGCAGCCCTGCAGTCCACAGGCATCAGGCTAGCCTTTCTTGTTCTGAAAAATAGGAGCAATAGTGGAGCAATAAATTCTGGCTCTGAAATTCTTACTGCAAATATGGTTCACATAGAATCCACCCAGAATGAGAGAGTTCAAGGTCTAAGTTAACTCCGACTTGGGCACACCAGACTTTAATGGGTGACCAAAAATGTAACTCTGGCATTTACAGAAAGTTCAACTATTGTAGCAAATTCCAAAAAAATTATCTACAATTTCATTTCTAATGAAACAACAAACTTATATCTCTGGCTGTGCTCTTGAAAGGGCAGAAAAATCAATGAAAAGAGAGTGAAAGACTCCTCTGGAAATTCTCAAATCCTTTTTCATATCAGCAACTTGAACTTAGAGAACAAAAGATGGAAGGAGACACAGAGAGGGATCTGGAGAAGTGGCCCTTCCTTCAAATCCACCAGGGCACAATGTCTGGGCACTGTTCCCACTCTGTTTGCTTTCAGCAGGTTCAGCTCTGCAAGTGAAACACAGTCCTGTTCTTCCCTGGAGGCCTCAGTTCCACGCATCTTCTGCCCCACTGCAAGTCAGAAGCATCTGATTCCCCTATCCTGGTTTTTACAGATTTCTGTCCTTTTTTTGTTGTGTGACCAGTAATACAATTTACAGTCAAGATCCTCTAAAATGAGATAAAAGATGTTACTTATGCAAGTGGAAGTATGATTATGAGGAGCCAATGGCAGATATAGACAGATACAGAGATAAAGGGCAGAGGGACAGATACAGACAGAGGTAGAGAGAGACACACAGAAAATGCATATCTATCCATCCATCCATTCATCCATCCATTGATCCACCTACCTACCTGTCATGGATTGAATTGTGTCCCCAAAAAATATCTGTCAACTTGGCTAGGTCGAGATTCCCAGTGTTGTATGATTGTCTACCATTTTATCATCTGATGTGATTTCCCTATGTGTTGTAAATCCTATCACTCTGATGTGATAAGATGGTTTAAGGCAGTTATATTGATGAGATCTACAAGATTAGATGGTGTCTTAAGCCAAGCTCTTTTGATATATAAAAGAGACAGGTGAGCAGAGAGACTTGGGGACCTCATACCACCAAGAAAGCAGTGCCGGGAGCAGAGCGCGTCCTTTGGACCTGAGGTTCCTGCACTGAGATGCTCCCAGACCAAGGGAAGACTGATGACAAGGACCTTCCTCCAGAGCTGACAGAGAAAGAAAGTCTTCCCCTGGAGCCAGAACCCTGAATACATTCTTCTAGCCTACTAGACCATGAGAGAATCAGCTTCTCTTTATTAAAGCCATTCACTCGTGGTACTTCTGTTATAGCAGCACTAGCTGACCAAGACATTACCTATCTATCTGTTTGCAAGGTAAGCATATTAACAATTTTAAATTTATGCTAAGACAGAAATCACAGAAGTTTCCCTCTCCACTTATACCTGCACTCTTTTGCTAAGCCAATAGATTGATTGCTGAGTTCTAGCCACATTCTGCACCTGGTGCTGAGCATTGGAATCTGAATAGGAATAGATACGTGTAATCCATCCGCACAGGCCCTTTACTATACCTGATTGTGAGATAACCTCCCAATGCTTATCTCCCTGATGCTTTTCTCTTTGGTCCTTGAGAAAAGTCCCTGGGTCACCTCACTATTGCCATCTGGGAGACTCGGTCATCCTGGAACCATAACTATCTTTGAATCAAGCGCTAATTTTTCAGCATTTGCCCAGCGACAACTTGCTAAATGCCCTCTCAATGACTTTCTCACTTAGAAGCTGTTTAAAGAAGATATTGGTACAATCTCAAGCACAATGTTTAAGAGAACCCTACAAATAAGGAAACCTCAGGGAAAGGGCCCTCTGATTTCTCCTGGAACTTCTCCTTTTCATCTTCTCATCAGTGTTTGGTTGGTTGCAAGGTGGTTCCATTCCCCTTGGCTTTATTGCAAGAAGTAGAAACACTTGTTCAGTGAACAGATCCATCGATAAACCCAGGGTCTCGAACACTCCCCTCAGGACTCACATCAAAAAGATACATATCTCTACTCCCTCAATCCCAGAGATGTCCATAGACTGTCTGATTCCTTACAGACTTTACTCCTGCCCTACTGGAAGAGGAAGATGCTCCTAAAAACGCTTCAAATCCTTTTGGGTAGCCAGTTCCTCTGTGCCCACCACAGGCAACTAGACAATTGGACTTTTCAATCCCATTCGGCATCTGAAAATGAGCTGAGTTTTCAGTGTATACCCCTCCAGAGAGTAAATTGCAGAGGAAACTTGTCCAAATCCAAATTTGAAAACAAACGAAACAAAGCCAAATGTGAGATCCTTCAAGAAACACTAAGAGACTTCTCTGACCCCAAATTTCATGTGGAAGCTGTGCGATGGGGCTGGGAGGAACTGTCACCACCTCTGGTTACACAGCAGCATATGAGGTCTTTTTAGGACCTGCAGGAGGCAGTCAGCACACAGTGTCTGGGGACACCTAAGCAAATCATCAAAGACTCTGTCCACCCAGAACCTTCCTTAAGTAGTTTCTTAAGTAGCTTAAGAAACCTGAAGTCTGTGAAATCAGTTAAAAGGAAAGATATTCCATGTCTCTGAAAAATAAAATAAAAACCAACAACCCACCAACGAGTACAGAAGCTATTTGACTACAATTTCTGCATGCAAAGACTGGTCTACTGCAGAAGTGGGAATCTGTCTCAAAAAGGATTGGAACAAAAGTGAGAGAGTGTGGTTGTCAATGCCATCACCCACTTATTACTTGTTAAGTGAAACTTCCACTATTTGACTAATACTCCAATGAATAAAAACACTTTGCACCAAGGAGAATGAAGAACACCGAAGACACAAGGAAAATACTCACCCAAGAGACAACAGGGCCACATAAACCAGAGACTCCATCAGCCTGAGACCAGAAGAACTAGATGGTGCCTGGCTACCACCAATGACCACCCTGACAGGGAACACAACAGAGAGTCCCTAATAGAGCGGAAGAAAAGTGAGGTGCAGAACTCAAATTGTAGTAAAAAGACCAGACTTAATGGTCTGACTGAGACTGGAGGGACCCTGGAAGACAAGGCCCCTGGACTCTCTGTTAGCCCAGAACTAAAACCATTCCCGAAGCCAACTCTTCAGACAAAGATTGGACGGGACTATAAGATATAAAATGATACTTGTGAAGAGAGTGCTTCTTAGCTGAAGTAGACACATGAGACTAAATGGGCAGCTCCTGTCAGAAGGCGAGATGAGAAGGCAGAGAGGGTTAGGAGCTGGTTGAATGGGCATGGGGAATCAGGGGTGGAAAGGAGGAGTGTGCTGTCACAGTACGGGGAGAGCAACTAGGGTCACATAGCAGTGTGTGCATAAATTTTTCTGTAAGAAACTAACTTGAACTGTAAACTTTCATTTAAAGCACAATTTAAAAAAAACTGCATCTTTCTCTACTATAATAAGTTTATTATAATAAATCATCTCTTTCTGTTGATTTTTCAGTTAACGGTGGAATACTCAGGGTAATTGCTGCTGGTAGACCACTTTTTAGAGAAGTTCTCAGAACACTTCATGAGCAGTTCTCCAGGAGGCTGTACCAGCTGGGATGAGACCTCATATCTTGCCACTATGTAGTATCCATCCGGCTCCAGTTTGGGCCCAGCTAGGAGCCCTGATGGCACAGTGGTTAAGAGCTCGATTGGTCAGCAGTTCAAATCCACCATCCACTCCTTGGAAACCCTATGGGGCAGTTTTCCTGTGTCCTACAGGGTCACTATGAGTTGGAATTGACTCTACAGCAATGGGTTTGGTTTACGATTGGCAGAGGGGAAAGGTGGGAATGCAAATACAAGATCAAATCACTCTCTGATGGTCCTGCTCCCACTTGTTGGTCTACTGCTCTTGGTCTGTCTGTTTTAGGGAAATCCTTGAAGGCAACAATTTGGGTGCCATATCTTTTGTCAGCCTTTCCTGTTGTCCAAGGACATGACCAGCCGATGAGGTACTGGCCATTTCATTTTCTTGCCCCGGTTTTTTCTCCGTTCTACCTTACCCGTGAAGTGGGTAGGAACCTCACAGGTACAAATAAACAGGAGTGACTTTGTTTTTTTTTTTTTTTAATTTGAACTTGGGAGTCCCTTTGCTATGGTGGGAACAGAAATGTCCAGAGTTACAATTCAGAGATACCGAATACTGCCCTGAAAACAAGCCAAAAGAAATTTTTAAAAGGATATGCTTCCTGCTAGCTTTGCTGGCCTCTTAGCTTTGAGCTTTCTTTTATTAAGTGTCTAAGAGGTGCTGAAGGTTGCTGGGTGGTACAAACAGTTTGCACTCAACTAGTTACCTAAAGATTGGTGCTTTGAATCCACCCAGAGGTGCCTTGGAAGAAAGGCCTGGTGATATGCCTCCATAAAAGATCACAGCCAAGAAAATCCTATGGAGCAGTTCTACTCTGTAGCACATGGAGTTGCCTTGTGTCAGAATGGACTTGTAAAAATGGTGTGGCAGAGAGTCTGACCTCCTCTAACTTCACAAGGGGGAAGGAGAATCAAGATCAGCAGCCTAAGGCTGATTCATTTGAGGTGGAGGTCAGACATGCCTCCTCTCTCCACCATCTTTACCAATTCTGATCCCAACCATCACTCCCATAGCACTCTTTACGTCTCTGCTGTGTTTGATAATTCATTGCAATGGCCACACAGAACTCACAGATAATACTCATGATTATGGGGTTTATTAGGGAAGTAACAGGTTACAATTCAGCTTCAGGAATGCTCAGGATACAGTTCTACCATCAGGACAGCCTCTTCTAAGCTGTGCTCACAGGCATGCCTCTCTGGCCCTTGGCTTCTGCTCTGCTCAGGCAAGTGTTAACAAAGCTCTTTTAGCTCGATAAGTGCCCAGAGGCACCCCACGCTGCCTTGGCCTGAAGGTGCTCAATTCTAGCTCTGTGGGTCAGCAAACCTAGCTCCACCAAGTAGCTGGAGGCTCCCTACTCTTCCAGTAAGCCTCCTGGCTGAAGGCATTCAGCTTTCTCACTCCCATGGGCCGAGAAGCCCAATGCGCCATCTCCTGCTGGTCTCTCCTGCGGCCGTTTCTCTGCCGCCACTTCTCGACATTTTCAATGTTATAGCTCTCCCTCTCTCTGTCTTCTGGTTCCAGGAACTTCTCAGCACAAGGATCCCGGGTCCAAAGGACACCCTCCACTCTTGGCCCTTCTTTCTTCGTGGTGGTGAGATCTTCTCTTTCCTGCTTCTGGGATGGCTTATTTCAAGCTCAGTGGGATGGCAAAACTGACCAATCCCCTTGGTGGGCCACAATTACCCTATCTGCACTTGGGTAGGAGTTTCAAGACCATGGCGAGAAAGGCCACACAAAAGCCATCCATTGCACCGCAGGACTTGACAGCAATGGGCTCAGGTTCGGGCTTGGTTAAGAGGTGCTGGTCATTCAGTATATATATATATATACATATATATATATACACACACACACATATATATATTTACACAGAGAGTTCTCACAAATATATATTTTAATTGTATTTGAAAATATGTTTGGTCAGTTTAGCTTCTCTTAAAGAAGCTAAATGCTGGCATCTTTTTAAGAAATTACCAATAGATGAAATAATATACTGGCTAAAACTTACTTCAAAATAATTCAATGTGGGTTATGGTTAGGAATATACATAAACCAAGACTGGGCCTGACAGCTGACTGAAGAGTACATGGATATTCACTGTATTCTTCTCTCTACTTTCGTGTATGTTTAAAATTTCCACAGAACAGAGTTTAAAAAATAAGCACCAAGGTAACCTAAGACCCAGTGGGGCATTGCATATTCTAAAGAATCAAGAAATACTGGTTATATCACTAAAAAAAAGACCAGACTTACTGGCCTGACAGAGACTGGAGAAACCCTGAGAGCATGGTCCCTGGACACCCTTTTAGCTCAGTAATGAAGTTGCTCCTGAGGTTCACCCTTCAGCCAAAGATTAGACAGGCCCATAAAACACAACAAGACTAATGGGGCACAACAGTACTGGGACAAGGACTAGAAGGCAGGAGGGGACAGGAAAGCTGGTAATAGGGAACCCAAGGTCAAGAAGGGAGAGTGTTGACATGTCGTGGGGTTGTTAACCAATGTCATAAAACAATATGTGTGCTAACTGTTTAATGAGAAACTATTTGTTCTGTAAACCTTCGTCTAAAATACAATAAAACAAGTTTAAAAAAAGATATACTGGTTATGATTTCTAATCAAACTGCCAATAAAAATAGACATTTTAAAATGAAAGCCACAGAGAAAAGACACCATTAACTCCTCGTTTTCCTCTTCTCAACTGAATGCTTTCTTTCATCCGTTGGTTCCATGTGGGCAAATGCTGGAGCCCAACCTCTGAAGGGACAGAGTGGGGATTTAAAAATTATATTATGACCAATAGCAGGAAGTAGTTTGACACTGAGAGGGGAGGAGACAGTCTGGAGACACTCGAAGATTTGCTGTTCCCACGAATTTCTTTTCCACTCTCTGAGAGAAAGTTTGGACAAAAACCATAGATCCTTGGGATTCAGGGGTCCCAAAACCCCCTGAAAGTTGCATGCACAATTTTATGGGATTGCAGGTACTTTAGCTGGAGGCAGGTGTTGGGGAAGGTTTTCATCAGATTGTAGAAGGGTTTTATAATCCACGGAAGGAATAAGAGTACTGAATGAGAGTTTGCCCATCTGACTGACTCTGAGGGACAGCACTGGAGACACAGGTGTCAAACGATTCTAAGACACCAGCCCAGACAGGGATCCCCTGTGGCAGTCATTGCTCCTTCAGCTCTTGCTTCAGCTGGATAAACTTCCTGAAAGCTTTCAGGTCATGTTCACAGCCTGATGTGGAGTTACCCTTAAGCTAGTGCAACTTAATCCTCACAACACTTTTATGGGGCATGATTATCTTTCTTCTCTTTTACAGATAATGCAATAGGAATGAGAGGTTCAGTTACCCACCAAAGGTCACACCACAAGTAGTGGTGGAGCACCCACGCATTTGGCCCCACGGCCCATGCTCCTGACCACTGCACTATTCTAGAATAGGAGAGTTGGGACCTGGGAGTCCAGCTCAGGGAGAGAGATTCTAGAAAGAGAAGAAGAAAAATGAGCATAGCGATTCACTCTGATAGTGGGGCCCAGGACTCCAGAGGAGAAGGGGACAACAACTGTTCCTTTGTTAAAGGATCAAGGAAAATAAAAAAATCTCCACTTGGATCTGAACGTCTCCAGCTGTGACACAAGTGGCTAAGTGGGCAAGAGAAACTCAGCCAAGGGACCAACTGTGAGACTGTGAAGATAGCTGTCTCCTGAGAACTCTGCAGCACTTTCCCTTCCTAGTGGCCACCTCTCATTCCTTGCTCTTATTTTCCTGCCCGGAACTGATGACACCATACCTTCTCTAGTTTCCAGTGGGGCTGTGGATCCTAGGAAAGTCAATCAGAGTTAGTGGGAGGATTGTCTCAATAAAACAGAATAATAGTCCAGAATCATCCCTGGACTTCAAGAGAAGCCAGATCATGCTTTCCCAGGCCCTTCTCCCTGCTGGTCTAGTGGGTCCTGACCTTGACTGGGATCCGGCAGATGAGTAAAGAATCAGGATAAACTAATGGGCGGAGGAGCAAAAGGACTGGCTTTATGGGTGCTGAGCAGGCCCTTAAGAAGGGGGGGAGGCAGGGTGGTGGTGGGTTGTCTCCAGAATCCTCATTACATTTTGGTTTCTCTCTCCACCACCCATCCCCATCCTCCTGGGGTTTCTCATCCCTCTCCTCAGTTCCCCACTCCTCATAATTAGGAAGTGGCCCAAGAGGCAGGCAGTGGGGGTATGTAGGAGGGAACCTTGAGGCTCAGTGCCAGCGGGAACGCAGGAGGGAGCGTCTCCAGCACAGAGACAGGTGGCTGGTGAGAAAGACCCGGGAGGAGAAGTAGGGCTGGAGTCTCTGCCTTTCACACCCCTTCCCTCCCTGTTCCCCAAAATTACTGGTTTCCTGGGCGGCTGCACCAGGCCCGCGCATACTCAGGTACTTGGAAACCGCCTGGTTCCTACTCAACCATTCGGATCCTCACTTCATCAGTGTCACTTACCTGGACGATACCTGGTTCCTGCTGTCCCACAGTTACCACCAGAATCAGAACATTAAGCTGAGGGCGCGGTGGGGAGAGAAGATAGGACTGGATCTTTGGATCTTAGAGGAGAAGTACTTGAGGTGCACTAGAACTCAGTTGCAAAACCTTCTGGGCAAACTTAACAGGGACAACAAACGCGGCAGGGCCGGTGAATGACGTCAGGTTCAGGGCGCAGGTCCCGGCCACCCCGCCCACTGATAGGTCAGGTTTCTGGAGGGCGGGGCTGCAGCAGTTAGGCTCGGAGAACTTGGAACAGAGAATGTGTGATTGACTACTGGTTCTAGTTTCATGATGGGTTTTGACTGACACAAACAGTGATCAATCACAGGGAAGAGTCGGGGATAGGGGCCTTGGAGTGGGAGAGGCGGGACCTGGTGGAGAAGACAGGTCTGGGGCCGGAGAGGCGTGGCGACGGGGCCCAGGCTGTAGGCGCGGTCACCGCCAGGGCTTCACAACTTTCAGAGGCTGCGCGGCTGCGTTGTGGCGCCAAACGGGAGCTTCCTCCGGGGACACCTTCTGTGTGCCTACGACTGAGAGCGGAGCCCTGGTGGCTCAGTGGTTAAGCGTTCGGCTGCTAAGCAAAAGGTCGGCAGTTCGAATCCACTAACTGCTCCTTGGAAACTCCATGGGGCAGCTCTATAGGGTCGCTGTGAGTTGATGTCCCTGAACGAGGATTGTCGGAGAAGGCGGATAAATACCTGATGGGTGGTTTATCGAGTGGCTTCTTTGACTCCTGGAGCATGGTAGGGAGACTCTACTACTGTGGGCTTGGTTATCAAGGGCAGCGGGGCTGCCCTAAACTGGAATTACACAGGGAAGAGGACCCTAAAGAGGATCGAACCCAGCAGCCTCCTCACCCTCCATCTTTTCTGAGGAGCTGGGGATTCTGCCCAAGGTCCCAAGACTGTGGGGAGGGTGCATGGGGGAGGGTGAGAGGGGAGAAAACAGAGAGAGAGGGAATGTCGAAAGGTAAAGAGAAATATTAGGACAGCAGTTCCCTTTGACAATAGTAATGCATTTGGAGTCCAACTTCACAGGGATGACTTTTGATTTCCTGGCCCTCTGTGCCTAACTGCACCCCTCTGAGGTCATGACCCCACCATTGCACTGATGGTCTCCCTGCCTCAAAAGCAAAAACTCCCCTTGTCTGCAGGGATGACTGATCCCCACTCTGTGCCATCTTTCTTAGGCTGGAGTAGGTCTCCAGCTTCTGGTAAAGGAGGCCTATGTGTTTGTACTGACATTGTCACTGAGAACAACGAGGAAAGCTGGATGAAATGTGAAGGTTCTCTTCTTAAAATCATCACAGACCTCCAAAACGGTGAGGGAGTGCCAGGCAGGCCCAGGTGAGAATATAGCTCAGGAATCTAGGGCACTAGGTCCCCTTCTTCCCTGAAAGCATTTGCTGAACCTGCAGATATAAAAAGCTCTTGGCTGCCTTCAGGTGCTAAGTGGAAAGGGAGGTGAAAGCCAGAGGACACGAAGGTGGGGACTCTGGTGGACCACCCCCACTTTAAGCAGGGACTCAGAAATGCTGCTTCCGGAGGTAGTTTTGACCTGTGGTAAACAGCTCTCACAGTATTTTATAACAGTGCACATCTCCTCTTGGTGATCTGATTTGGACTCCAGCTTCCAGTTTGGAATGAAGCACTCCTGAATTGGAAACCTATCAGGTATAACAGACACAAATGTACAGAAAACTTTCTGGAGATAAAAAGTTGTCATGTTAGGCTAAAATTAATTCTATAATTTTTTGTTATTTTATTTTTTTTTTTTGGTAAAAAGATGCAGTATACAATCAAAGATAGCTTTGTTCACATTCAGAAGACACCATGAAGTAGAAACAGCAGAGACGACAGTGATGGAAGTCGTCCCACAAACACTTCCATATCATCACTAGCAGGCCCTGATAGTGAAACTCCTTTGTCTTTTTGTTCAAAGAGACGACATACTTGAAAACCTGATCAGAGAACTGGAAGTTATAAAATCTAAGAGAAAACTAGAAAACAAACCAAATAGAAATTACAAACCTGAAAAATAACAGGTAGATGCGGCACATTTATCAAAAGAGAGAATTAGTAGTTTACAAGATAGGCTATCCTAGAACCCAAATTTTAAGTTTGAGAATTGCAGCCACCCAGACCCTAGATAGTAGGCTAGTGTCTGGGTTTCTCGCTTATTTTTCTTACCCTGCAAAAACCATATGCCTCCCCTATGTGCTTAAATGTTACTGAGATGTCTCACCTTCCTCAGGCATATGCCATCAGCATATATGACCAGTCACCCAGGCCCTAATGGGAACATTACCCTGAGGTGCTGGGCCCTGGGCTTCTACCCAGCAGAGATCACCCTGACCCAGCAGCGGAACAGGGAGGACCAGACCCAGGACATGGAGCCTATGGAGACCAGGCCTGCGGGGGATGGGACCTTCCAGAAGTGGGCGGCCTTGGTGGTGCTCTCTGGAGAGGAGCATAGATACAAGTGCCGTGTGCAGCACGAGGGGCTTCCCAGGCCCCTTACACTTAGGTTGGTTACAGAGGGGGATGTAGGAATGGAAACCGCTTAGCAGAAGTGGCATAACAGGAGCTGTTCTGGGTGCCTGTGGCAGGGTCAGGCTTTCGCCTGAGGGCTCAGAATCCCTTCCATTCTCTTCTCAGAACCAGCTTCCCAGCTCATCCCAATCATTGTGGGAATCATTAGTGCTCCTTGCTGCTCTGATCCTTGAGGCCATGATGGGCAAGAGGAAGGTCTCAGGTATGGAAGGGGATGGGATATAAGGCCTTCCTTTGTCTGACCCGTAGGGGTCCTACTGCACATGAATGATTTGCCCTATCCCTTCCTATTGCTACTGTGTGGCTAGAGATGGTGACGCCAGACAGGCCAAAAATCCTGGAAGGGATTTGGCAGACAGATAGACTGGCAGACAGACCACTCCCTGGTCTAGTGGCCCTTTGCGCCCAGATATGAGAAGTTAAAGGTAAGAGAAGCAATTGCTTGGTAGCCAGGGAACCTGAGAAAGTGCAGACTGAAGGCCAAGGCTGGAGGCTGGAGGCTGCAGGCCTGGTCAGTTAGTGTCATCTCCTCCCCTGAGCACCACTGTCCAGGGCAGGTCCTCTTTCACCAGGGAGCCTCAGCCCTGTGCCCACCTCTGGGCTCCATATTTCCCTTTAACCTCCATGAGGGTCCTAAACAGCAGAACTGGGAAGTTGCCTGGGCACCAGGAACTGATTCTCAAGTCACCTGAATTGCCTTTATGGAAAATGTCATCCTGCTTTTCTCATTCCTGACAAGATACAATATGTCATTAAACTAAGCACTCATAAAGGATTAATTACGTGTAACTAACAGGTGTATGGAGCCCTGGTGGCTCAGTGTTTAAGAACTCAGGCTGCTAACCAAAAGGTTGGCAGTTCGAATCCACCAGCCTTTCCTTGGAAACCCTAGGGGCAGTTCTGCTCTGTCCTATAGGGTGTCTATGAGTTGGAATCAACTTGATGGCAACAGGTTAATGGGTAACAAGTATATATTGATGCAGCCTCCTAGTTGTGCATACTGGTGGGAAGAAAGAAGTTAAGCCCCGTTCACAGATGAGAACAGCAGAGTAGCAACATTCAGATCAAGGACACCAGGTGCCCACATACACCGCAGAGATAGCTGCAAACTGACTTCCAGGAGAGTGAGTGCATGGACCCCACACTGTTCTTTCCTCCATTTTTTCCTGATCCTGCTCTGGTTTCTGGGGCTTAGCCTCCTGAATCTCAGCTGGGTAGCAATATTAATCAGTTACTCAAGAACCTTAGTGCCCCCATCATGGCATCTCATAGTATCTTCTGTCCTCGTGAGAACTGCTGGCTGTATGGAAGAGGAGGCTGGGTGGGGAGGTCATCTCTATAAACCTGAAATAGAGAGGCTGAGTACCAGCGTTGTATGTTTTGTGTATCTCACGATCCTGCTTTAAGTATCATCTCCTGTAGGCTCTGCTTGGGTTCTCTATTGTCATTCCGCAGGTGGTGACTGGGCCCTAGACACTGATGTGTTGCTCACAGCTTCTGAAATATGACAAGAATTGAGGCAGTGGGGAACAGATTTGGGCTATGGAGGATCTTATGAAGTTAAAGTTGAAACTTTTAATTTCAAAATGCCCAGAACATCTGAATCTGGTCATTAACTTTTTCTCCCACAGGCTGAGAGAGCTGCCCTGTGTGGGACTAACAAGATTCCAATGGTTCTTGCTTCCACTTTGTTTCTCTATGGACCCCGACTTCTCTTCCTTCAGCTTCTCTGTGGTGAGGTCTGTCTCCTCCTATATAACACATAGGAAGATGTAAGGAGATGTAAGGAGAGCGGTCCATTACCCCCACATACTCAGAACTCCTTCTACATAGTATCCCATATCCTAGGCCAACCTTCCTTTCCTGGGTATGAAAGGGCTAACATGTCTTACTCCCAGACCTGCCTTATCATTTACTTGCCCTAAAGAGGAACTCATTGTTTTAGTAATTTTTCTCTTACCCTTTCATTGAGGATGCAGTAAATGGTTAATATGATTATAAATTAGAAAAAAAAATGAAATTAGAATATCTTTTAGAATCCTCATATTTGCTGTGCTGAGATGAGTAGCAGGTGGAGGAGAGAAGGTGGTGGAATAGTGTGTGTCCTCACTCTGTGCTCAGTAAAGCTTCAGCTTTGACTTGGTCACTCTTGGATATTTGTCTGCGTTCCTTCCTTGTTCTGCGCTTTGTACTTGTTCTCTAGAGAAACCACTGTTGCACCAGGTCATAGGGCCTAAGACATCTCACAAGCTGCGCCAGTCTCCAAACGCTGGAGATCAAGGGCTGAGAATGGCACATCTCAATCCTGCCCCATCTCTGGACATGTTTGTTTTTTGCTTGTAGATTATATTCCTTCCTTATGGAATTTAGCTATGTTATTTTGGAAGCCAACTGTAATCATTCTGCTCTGGCCATGCTCTCTCTCTGACAGCAAGTTTGTCATTCTTTTCGTTGATCTCCCCAAGATACCCAGGAAAGCCTCTACACACGGGGGTCCTTGTGAACGTCACACATTAATTGCCAGACTATTGCTGCCTTTGCCTTTCTTCCGTCTCTGTTACCAGTTTCACTTCTGAATTCACATGTAGTATAGTAAGCCAAATGTTGGAATTAGCATAGAAAAGCAATGTGTCAATTCTGCAGTGTAAGTAAATTACCTTTGAGTACTCTATATCAGGTAGAGTCCTGGCAGAGAGGAGATAGCACAATTAAAGTGATCACTGAAAAGCGTTTAATAACTGGAGTATTTACAGAAGTGTAGGCAGGCAACAACAACGGATGGTACAGCTTCCTGGAACTAGCAACAGCAGGATGCTATTACCATCTCTAGTCTGAAGAGAAAGCAGAAGGGAGTTGCTCTGAAAATCCAGCAAAGCTATACCCTTTGGAGAAGCGCTGCCCAACATGCACAGTAGGTAGAGGAATGAAGTCATTATGGTAGACCAGCGCTGGATGAAAAGGGAGCGGATGGTGGTAGTGAATTCTTTCTCCTTCCACACAATGATCCATATAGTGTCTCCTCTTGTCAAACTCAACTGGAAGCCATAGGGCAAAGAACCCAGATGATGCATTCTGTGAGGATAACAGGACATACACGTGATGCTCCACAATGCATTTGTGAGCTAAAGAGTAGACGAAGGAGAACAATTAGGATGATGAGATTATACAGATTCGGTGAGGGAGGAGAAAAGGCAGGATACATGTCTTCTATTATAAGAAGAAATGTTAGGAAAATGCCAGCTATTAGGCTTATTCTATGTGGACATATGGGTCATGTCTAGGTGGATGAAAGAGGAAATGGCTACAGAGAACCATGATGGAGCTTCCTATGCGAAATCCTCAAAATGAAATGTGATGAGGTCTCCATCAACCAAGACGGACACGCACAGGCTGCACACCGACTTAAAAGGGATGTTGTTTCGGAGTCACACTATGGACTAGATGATCTCAATCTTCAATTCCTGGGCTTTGTATCAAAGTATAAATCTAGAGATAAGTATCATGGTGATAACTAGGAATGTTTCCCTCAGATTCTACTAGCACATGAGAGCCCATGACCTGAGGGAATTAGTCTACTGGAAAAAGGAAACTGTTTGCTTCCCTGGATTTCTTTCAAAAAAAAGTCACGGCCTGAGCTAACCTGCTTTTCCTATTTCATGTCTTTTTAAACATAATTTTATGTTACTAGGCAAATCAATATCATTAATATCACATGCTAGTAAAATTTTGCTGACAATAATTCAAAAATAACTGTGACAATACATAGACAGGGAACTGACAGAATTTCAAGCCAGATTCAGAAGAGAAAGTGGACTGAGATATTATTATTGCTGATGTCTGATGGATCTTGGCCTAAAGCAGAGAATACCAGAAAGAAGTTAGCCTGTGTTTTATCAACTATGCAAAGGTATTCAACGGTGTGGGTCATAACAAATTATGGATAACATTACAAACAATGGGAATCCCAGAACACTTAATTGTGCTCATGTGGAACCTGTACATGGATCAAGAAGCAGTCGTTCAAACAGAATAAGGGGATACTGTGTGGTTCAAAATTGGAAAAGTTATGAGGCAAGATGTTATCCTTTCATTGTAATTATTCAGTTAAGGGAAAGCCCCTTCCCAAATAATATGAGAAGCCAGACCTTATGAAGAAGAATGTGACACCAAAACTGGAGACTCATTAACAACTTGTGATAACACCACTTTGCTTGCAGAAAATGAAGATGACTGGAAGCACTTACCGATAAAGGTCAAAGATCTTCAGTATGGATTACACGTTAACATAAAGAAAATGAAAATTCTCACAACTGGACAGATAAACAACATCATGAGAAATGGAGAAGAAATTGAAGTTGTCAAGGATTTCATTCTACTTGGATCAACAGTCAACATCCATGGAAGCAGCAGTCAAGAAATCAAGTGACATATTGCATTGGGCAAATCTGCTGCAAAAGATCTGTTTAAAGTTTTAAAAAGCAAAGATGTTACTTTGATGTTTAAGGTGCACCTGACCCAAGCCACGATCTTTTCAATCACCTCATATGCATGTGAAAGCTGAACAATGAAAAAGGAAGACAGAAGAAGAATTCATGCATTGTGGTGTTGGCAAAGAATAGTGAATATACCCTGGACTGCAAGAAGAACGAACAAATCAGTCTTAAAAGAAGTATAAGTAGAATACTCCTTAGAAGCAAGGATGGCGAAACTTTGTCTAGCTGACTTTGACCATGTCATCAGGAAAGACCAATGGCTAGAAAAAGACATCATATTTGGGAGCGGGTCAGTGAAAACAAAGGAAACCCTCAATGAGATGGATAGACACAATAGTTGCAAAAATGGGTTCAAATATACCAACAATCATGAGGATGGCACAGGACTGGGCAATGTTTAATTCTATCATATATAAGTTTTCCATGAGTTGGAGCTGAGTTGATGGCAACTAACAACAATGACAGGAAAATCATGTGTTTGCCCTCACTCATATGCTTTGAATTTCATAAGGGTCACACATCCTTATCTGTTCAGTTTTTATTTGGAAAGCCCCTTCACAATCCTACTAGTTCTATCTGATGTTAAGAATTATACTGAGTAGGTAACAAAGACGTGTTTTTTTTGCAACAGCAAATCATTTTTTCTATTTTTTTAAAATAAAAATTGTCCAAGTACCTCTATGTATATCTCAGTCCACTTCCTCTACACGGTTGTGCACTTCATGAAATAATTGGTTGGGTTATTTGGTTGCAAGCAACAAAAGCAGAGTCTGATTATTTAACAAAAAGAGAATGTGTACGGACAACTGATTTTTGACAAGGGGTCAAATTCCGTTCAGTGGGGGAAGAAACAGTCTCTTTAACAAATGGTGCTCGCAAAACTGGATTTCCACATGCAGAAAAATGAAACAGGACCCATACCTCACACCATACACAAAAACTAACTCAAATGGATCAAAGATCTAAATGTTAAAGCTAAAACTATAAAGTTTATAGAGTCAAAACTATGGAACCTAATTTTTTTAAAGATAGATTATCAAATACAACTACATATATACAAAAAACAAAAGACAAAATAGTTAACTGGGACCTCACAAAAATTAAATACTAATGCTCATCAGAAGACTTTATCATTAACAAAGTCACTCCTGAGGTTCACCCTTCAGCCAAAGATTAGACAGCCCCATAAAACAAAACAAGACTAATGGGGCACAACAGTCCAGGGACAAGGACTAGAAGGCAGAAGGGGACAGGAAAGCTGGTAATAGGGAACCCAGGGTTGAGAAGGGACAGTGTTGACATGTCGTGAGATTGTTAACCATTATCATAAAACAATATGTGCACTAACTGTTTAATGAGAAAACTATTTGTTCTGTAAACCTTCATCTAAAGTACAGTTAAAACAATAAACCAATTCATTAATTTAAAAAAAAGACTTTATCAAAAGAGTAAAAAGATAACCTACAGACTGGGGAAAAAATTGGGAACAATGTATCCAATAAGGGTCTAATTTTCAAAATATATATAAAACTCTACAACTCAACAACAAAAAGACAAATAACCCAATTAAAAAACGGGCAAAAGACATGAGCAGACACTTCGCCAAAGAAGACATTCAGGTGGCCAACAAACACGTGAAAAGATGCTCTGTCATTAACCATTGTTGCTGTTAGGAGCTGCCGAATCATTTCCATCTCGGCGTTCATCTAGTGCTGCTGTAACAGAAATATCATAAGTGAATGGCTTTAAAAAAGAGAAGTTTATTTCCTCACAGTAAAGTAGGCTAAAAGTCCAAATTCAGGGTGTCAGCTCCAGGGGAAGACTTTCTCTCTCTGTGGGCCTTCTCATCAATGTTCCTGGGGACTAGGAGCTTCTCCGAGCCGGGACCTCGGGACCAAAGGACGCTTTCTGCTAGTGGCACTGCTTTCTTGGTAGTGTGAGATCCCCATGTCTCTCTGCTCGCTTCTCTCCTTTGTATCTCAACAGACTACCTCAATACACAATCCAATCTTGTAGATTGAGTCCTGCCTCACTAACACAACTGCCGCGCATCCTTCCTCATTAACATCATACAGGCAGGGTTTACAACATATAGGAAAATCACACACAATACTGGGAATCATGGCAACTTTATAGGACAGAGTAGAACTGCCCCACAGGGTTTCCAAGAAGCAGTTGGTGGATTTGAACTGCCGACCTTTTGGTTAGCAGCCGAGCTCTTAGTCACTATGCCACCATTAACTACTAGAGAGACGCAGATCAAAAGCACAATGAGATACCATCTCACCCCTGCTCACGGGTCCCTCCAACACTTTTGCTGCTCTGAACTTTTCTTGGGATGGTGCCTTCCTTTTCTTGGAGGGCAATGGATGTTTGTCACCAAGTCACTCTATTAACCTGTTTCCTGTCTGTAGAATTCCAGTAAGCTGTCAGCTTTCCTTCACTTTGTACTGTCTCAGTGAATCTCCTTAGGCATAGAGTACACATAAACAATTTACAACATTTTAAAATAATTTCTCATTTGATTTGATCTGATCCCTGAAATAGTATAATGCCATGTACTTGACTTGTAGTGGGTACACAATAAATATTTACTGAGTGAAGTGATAAGCCACCCAGGAACAAACACAATGCCAAGTACAGGATTATTTATATTCACATTTTATAGATGAGGAGCAATGTGCCTAGACAATTAAAGTAAAAGAAATTGAATTAGATCATCCAGATAGCATAATAGAGAACACACGTTCCCTGCCCTAAAGGAATCAGAACTCTACTGGGGGTAATAGCATGTATCATCCAATTCCAAATATGCTAATTACTAGAATTGAATTTGATACATTTCAGGATATACCTAAGAAGGAGTGAAGAAGTTCAAAAATTAACTTAGGAGCAGCTGGTGGATTTGAACTGCCGATCATTTAGTTAGCAGCCGTAGTTCGCCGTAGCTCTTAACCACTTGGCCACCAGAATTTAAAAGATAGATAGAATATTTAAAGACAATACATAGGGAAAAACAAACAAATAAACACCCTTATTTGGACCAAAGCAAAAGATGTTTTCCAGTGTCAAGGTATAAAAAATGCCTGACCCAGTACTGCCTTTAGACCCTGGTAAGATCCAAGCAAAGGAGCCTCTTGGCGCTGTTCTCAATCAGGTGTGATTTTGACCCCAGGGGATATTTGAAATGTCTGGGGACATTTTTGCTTGTAACAACTGGGGGAAGCTACTGGTATATAGTCGTTAGAGGCCAGGGATGATGCTAAACATCCCACAATGCACAGAACAGCCCCACAACAAGGAGCTATCTGGCCCCAAATCTCAGTAGTGCCAAGGCTGAGAAACCTGCTCTAGAGGTAAACTCCCTAATGTCCTCATCATTTCACAGATGAGAAAACTGAGGCACCAAGAGGGAAACTGCCAGCAAGAGCAGAGCAGGGAGATGAGTCTAGGCCATCTGGGTGCAGATGCTATTCTCCCCCAGTAGAACCAGCGGACTCAGAAGCTGACCAAAAACCAAAAATCCAAACCTGTTGCCATCAAGTCAATTCTGACTCATAGTGAGTCTACAGGACAGAGTAGAACTGCCCCATAGGGTTTCTAAGGAGTGCCTGGTGGATTTGAACTGCCGACTTTTTGGTTAGCAGCCGACCTCTTAATCACTACCCCACCGGGGTTTCTGAGAAGCTGACCACTGAAACTGAAATCTCAGCTGCACGGTGCTATTATGTTCTGTTGGTGCCATCTGGTGTTGGCACTGGGCTGTAGCCACACAAACTCAGGATAGTCTCTTACACGTGCTCCTGTCCTTACCATCTAAGCAATGCTAGGAAGTAGCAGAGCCTCAGGACTAAAGGAAGGAATACAGGAGTAGAGTACAATTGTTCTCCCTTTCTCAAGTCTATATTCTTCCATGACAGGAAGGCCATGTGCTTTTAAAGAATGGGAAGCCCTTGGCAAAGAAAGGCCCCCAACTCCTTGTTCTTTCAGCCTGCAAGTGGATCCCAAAACACAGTTCTTTCTCTTCTATAATTGTAAAACTCTCTTATCCTGGAGAAACAAATACACACCAGTGCCAGTCCCTGCTCCACAGGCCCTGCTCAGAGATAGTCACTGGCCTCAATTTGCAGCTTAGTCTTTTTCCCCAGCCCCCAGCTCCTGAGTTAGCAGCTGCTAATGGAAAGCCCATCAGGAGGCTCAGGTGACAGGTGATGAGCAGACCCAGTCTAGAAAAACTTGGCTTTCACAGGGTCTGTATGTGACCTGACCCCGGAGCATCCCCTGTTCAGCCTTCCCCTGACCCTCTGCACCAGCCCAGGCTCTCAAGCTGCACTTCAGCCTTCCTTGCCCCTTAATGGTCCCCTCTGCCGCTGCAAATGCAGCCCTTCCCTAAAGTCTTGCTGCTTGGTTGAGGATTCCAAGGCTTTCTTGCCCCTTTTTCTACCAGGGATTCAACTTAGGTAAAAAGTGTGGGGGTTGTTAACCAATGTCATAAAACAACATGTGTACTTCTGTTTCATGAGAAACTATTTGTTCTGTAAGCCTTCACCTGAAGTACAATTAAAAAAAAAAAAAAAAGTGTGGAATTGCCTTATGTGGCCTTTGTTCTTGGTTCTTTCAAGCCAGACCAGCACCTGGGACCTGATGAGTTTCTTTGTGTGGCCTTTTGCCCTTGGTTTTTGGAAAAACAATTTAGGGGCGTGCCCAAGTCCTTGACTGCTGCTAAGGTTTTGTTACTTTTTCCTGGTAATTGACAAGCGCTGAGTTGGTGCCATCTGGTGTTGGCACTGGGGTTGTAGCCGCACAAACATTTCCTGGGTAACTGAGGATTGGTTGGGCACTAGTCTGGCTAGTCGGGGAGCCCACCTTGTAGTGAAGAAGGAACATAAGAACTGTCTTATATAAAGGGCAGAGACACAGAGGTTTTTGGAGCTTCGTGGCTGAGGGCTGAGAGGGATTGGTGCGTCTATCAGGAAATAGAAACCTTGCGCCGGATACCCTCCCTCCTAGGTAAAAGAATTGTAACATGTCTAGGGCAGGGGCAAGCAGCAGCAGCTGTGAGGGTGCCAGAAGCAGCAGAGACAACAAGCTGGCCTAGACAATGGCAGCAGAGTGTAAAGGCCAAACCCCAGCCAAGAGCTGGAATACTCTGACGGCTGTGGGCACTGGAGAGGGCAGGGAGAGTAGCACACCTGTCCAGAACAGAACCGGCCTGCAGCAGAGGCAGGCAGACTTAAACTGACTGGCAGCAAAGGCAGGTGGAGCTGAACTGGCCCAGAGCGGTGGTAGAAGCAGAGAGGCAGAGAGAACCAGAGGCAGTGGCAGAGCCTGGCCCAGAGCGGCAGTAGCCAGGAGAAGGTAGGGGACATTTCTGCTCTGAGAGCTTCACCATCAGGGGCATTTCCACCCTGAGAGCTCCACCCCAATCAGGGGGCCACCCAGAGCTCCCCGCCCCTAGCAGGGTGCCTCCTGAGAGCAGTTCTACTCCAAGAGCTGCCTTGATGCTGGCCTAGAGCAGGGGTTGTCCTGGAGCTGTCCTGGAGCCTGCAGGGAATAGTTGTGAGCCTGCCGAAAGGAGCAGCAAGCAACCAAATCTGCTGAGTGATGTCATAGAGCATTTCCTGTTGAAAAATTTCCTGCTTCTTGAGAGTGAACATCTGTTCCTGGGAGGGTGAACGTGTTCCTTTGGGATTTAGAAGCTTTACACTGGGACCCCTCCTGGACCTCGCCCTATGCATTTCTTCATTTATATCTTTCTCTGTTATATTCAAGTTGTTATCACAGATACGGTGTTTTTACGAGCTTTGTGAGACTTTGCATGAATTTTCAAACCCAAGAGAGAGAAAAGGTGCCATAGGGGAATGGCTGGTGTCCAAAATAATGGAGAAATTGGAAAGTGGGGATATATTTGACCTTTGCCTAATAGGAACCAGCTTTGTGCTGATTCTTGTAGTTAGCTATTTAGTTGGTGTTAGTAGAAGTGGTATTCATTGCAATGGCGCCTAACCATGGAAGCATGGGGTTTGGGAAGAGAAAGAATAAATGGTAAGAGAATGAGAGACCTTTGGTTTTTGGATGGGATAAAAATCACCCATGGTTTGAAGCAACTGCTATGCTGCAATCAGTTCAAACCAAACCAAACCTGTTGCCGTTGAGTATGTTATTTGTGGGACTTAGAAGTGGTGAATCCAACTCCTGAGGAATTGGCTCATTATATGCATAAGTAAATGCACAGTAATGAGAAAAGGGCAAGATATACAATTCTTTGGTTGCTGTTATCAGTAGTAGCTGAAAAGAAAGGGGTAAAGAGAAATTTGTGAGACCTGAAGGTTTGAAAAGGTTGACATATAACTGTTACGTGAACGAAAATGGATACTGTATCTGACTGGGGAACATTTCAAAAGGCATGCAAAACTGCCTTTAAGCCACCTTTCATTGGTTTTTCTAAAAGGGGAAATAGTAAATGAAGCTTACACCAAAAGCCTGTGAGATCAAGAGATTTGCATTTGAGAGACAATTATATTGGACTTTGATGAAGAGTACCACAACGATTGAAGGCTCAACTGATTGAAGAGCTGCTTATTGAAACAACAGTAATGGGATACCCAACTGAAGCACAGCCCTATGGAATATGAGGGGTACATTGGAGTAGGACATGTTAGTGCCCATCAGAAGAACCTCCTTCCAGGACTAGAAGTTAATGGAAGCTGGTAAATAGAGAGCATGGTATATTCACTTGAGATAACCACCTGGGTCCACGGGATGAGTGGAAGTGGGGGAGGTGCAGCAATACAGACATGGGCTGAGTCTGGGCATATTCCTCTTGCACTCGTTGATCTAGCCCTGGATAGGTAGGGATGAGATGACCTAGCCTTGAGTGGCTAGGGATGAGATGACCTAGCCTCAGATGGCTAGGGATGAGATGACCTAGCCTCAGGTGGCTAGGGATGAGATGACCTAGCCTCAGGTGGCTAGGGATAAGAGAGAGATTTCTGATGTGACAAGTTGGCATAGGCAGCAGGATTCACTGTAATTTGGTAGCTTGCCCTGGTCTGGACCTTGCTTATGGATGCAGATGCTCAGAGTTCTAACTGGAACAGAATATTCTTCGGACCAAGGCACATGATTTTCTCCTCAGAATACTGGTCTGGTAGGGATAGGCAATTAAAATATTGGCTATCTAAAATAGGGGAATATAAAAGGCATGAGGAACTGGCTCACTTGCCTTCATGAGTGTGTACTCATGCTCCAGATGAGGAGGCACAAGGAAGAATCCCCATTGGATGTATCTCTCTTCTCCTGGTGGATCTGGGGAAGAAAAGGTGAGGGAAGATGCTGATATAACTATGATTCAGCTGTGAATAATGGAAGCAAGAATGATTACTAAAAAGATGTAATTGTGCCAGAAAGCAGAAGGGGACAAGGAAGCTGGTGATAGGGAACCCAAGCTTGAGTAAGGATATTGTTGATGTGTTGTGAGATTGTTAACCATTGTCATAGGGCAATATTTGTAGTAACTGTTAAACGAGAAACTATTTTGTTCTGTAAGCCTTCATCTTAAGTGAGAATAACAGCACAATTCGAAGAGCGTAGTCAATGTCACTGAACTGTGCATGTAGAAATTTTTGAAATGGTGTATCTTTGGCTGTGTGTATTTTCACCAAAAAAAACGGTTGAGAAGTTAGAGGGCTGATATGTTGTGGGGTTGTTAACCAATGTTATAAAACAACATGTGTACTTCTGTTTCATGAGAAACTATTTGTTCTGTAAGCCTTCACCTGAAGTGCAATAAAAATAAATAAATAAATAAATAAAGATGTAATTGTGATTGTGAAAACTGTAATTGTAGAAGATGTAATTGTAAATGAGTAGACTGAGGATAGGCACATACTAGACAAGTACAGTGCCTGAACCGAATGTCCCTTGAAAGTTTTGGTGTACTGATGCCTTGGCAGGGCTCAGAGGAAAAGATACAGATATCACAGAGCATTTTCTGGTTGAAAAATATCCTGACTGGTGAGCATGAACATCTGTTCTCCAGACGGTAAGTGTGTTCCCTTGGGATATAGAAGATTTTAGCTGGGGCCCCTCCCAGACCTCACCGTATGCATTTCTTCATTTATATCCTTCTCTATTATATTAAATTTGTTATTGAAGATATGGTGTTCCCGTGAGCTCTTGAGATCTTGCAATACATTTTCAAATCCAGTAGAGAGTGAGTGTGCCATGGAGGGACGGCTTGTGTCCAAAATAATGGAGAAGTTGGTAAGTGGGGATGTATTTGACCTTCGCCTCATAGGAACCAGCTTTGTACTGATTCTTATAGTCAAAGTTAGGTATTTATTAGGCTACTGCCCTCACAGCCCTGAGGGATCTTCATCTCAACTCAAAGTAGAAGCCTTATTGAGATTCCTCAGCCTGAGGCTACGTCTGCCACCTCCTGCACCTCAAGATTGCCATTACCACATGGAACCCTCCTAAGTGGCGTTTTGAAATCTAACTTCCTTTTCTAATTAAATTTAATTACAAGATCTGAAATACAGAAATTATGTAATGAGCATCCAAGTAAAATGAGAAAACATTTCTATTTTTACTTCAAAAGTCAAAACAGGGATTATGAGAAATGAGCACATTCTCTGACTACTTTTCTCTGGATAATCCCCACTGAGGTAATTCTATAGACATAACAGGTACTTTCTGCACAGAAAACCAGAAAGAGTGGCCCACTGTAGGGTTTATATAGAGACACTGCAGGTGAGAGGAAGAGTAACAGCAAACCCGCACTGCTCTCCTGCTCTGGGCTCAAGGTGGATGTTGACCTCTTGCTTTGGGCAGCTCAATCTGCTGGACCAGGCCAGTCTCTATCTCACCTAGGAGAGGCCTTTCCTTCCCCACTGCCAGGCCACCAGGAGAAGCCAACAAAGCCTGCAGCTGCCCACATTGTCTAGCAGGAGGTTCTTGACTTTAGGCAGAGCTGACCCTTCCTCCAGTACACATGAGAGGGAATCTAATGCTTGCCCAGGGAAAAACCAAGATCTCCAGCCTGACTTAGTAAAACTAATAAGAAAATCCAGTGTGATGGTTAAGATTGTGTGTCAGCTTGGCTGGGCCACGATCCTCCGTGTTTTAATGTAATCACTCCCATGATTGAATATACTGTAAGTTGCCAATCAGATGAAAGGGAGTCTCCTTGGGGGTGTGGCCCGCATCTGTATATAAGTAGACGTTCTGGCTTTTTGCTCTCTCTGGACCCTGCGGCTGCTTCCTGTCATCTCATCTCCCGTTCTTGGGACTTGAGCTGTCAGCTTATCTGCTGAACCTGGGATTCTTCGATCTGCACAGCCTGTGAGTGAGAGCCCTGCTCTCCGACCTTCTGATCTTGGGCTTGCCAGCTTCTGCAGCTGTGTGACTTGGGAGAGGCCTCTACCCTGATCCACGGACTTGGGACGTTCTAGCCTCTACAATCACGTAAGCTGTTTCCTTGATATAATCTCTCTCTCTGTATATATTTATACACTTTACTGGTTTTGCTTTTCTAGAGAACCCAGCCTAAGACACCCAGTTACCACTGGCCTCTAAAAATAAAAGGCATTGCTGAAACAAAATGATATTTTAACAGAAATGAGCAACAAAATGAAATGTATTCTAAAATCATGTTATTGAATTTGAAGCCCAACTTGAAGACAATACAAATGTAGAATAAAATCACGAAAGAATGAGAAATCATGAGAGAAAAGATAAGATACAGAGGACTGATCCAGTACGTATGTTATCTAATATACAGTAGTGCAGAAATAAAGAAAATAGAGAGGATGTCATCTAAGATCTCCCTATAGCAGGGATTTCCAAGGATGACTAAACACTAGAATCATCTGACAAGCTTCAAGAAAAATACTGGTGTTCAATCCACTCTAGACTACTTAAATTAGAACCTCTGCATGTGGTGTCTAGGCGTAAATATTTTAAAGCTTCTACTTGTGAATCTAGGGCTCCTATTCCCTCACCATCATGATTTTACAGGAGCAAATATTCTGTCTGAAATGCCCCTCTCCCCAACCACCTGGAAAATTTCCACTCAAAAGAAGAAAAAAACTAACTTAATGCATATCCTAGGTGGGATTCAAAAATATCTATTGGAATAAACAAAACCAGCCTATCATGAAAAAGAAGCAGAGACTAAAACTCTTCTTAAAAATGTTTCAGAAGATTTCTTAAATAAAGTTTTAGTAAGAGCAACAAATAACAAAACAAACCTCATTTAAAATCAAAATCTGATATTGAAGAACATCTTGTAGAGGTGGAGAATACAGAAAAGGAGAAAATACATTGTCTTAGTCATCTAGTGCTGCTATAACAGAAATACCACAAGTGGATGGCTTTAACAAAGAGAAATTTATTCTCTCATAGTCTAGTAGGCTAGAAGTTCAAATTCAGGGCTCCAGCTCCAGGGAAGTCTTTCTTTCTCTGAAGACTCTGGAGGAAGGTTTTTGTCATCAATCTTCCCCTGGTTTAGGAGCTTCTCATTGCAGGGACCCTGAGTTCAAAGGACGTACTCTGCTCCCGGCACTGCTTCCTTGGTGGCATGAGGTCCCTCTCCTCTCTGCTCAATTTTCTCTTTTATATCTCAAAAGAGATTGACTCAAGATACAACCTAATCTTGTAGAGTGAGTCCTGCCTTATTAACATAACTGCTGCTAATCCCATCTCATTAACATCATAGAGGTAGGATTTACAACACACAGGAAAATCACATCGGATGACAAAATGGTGTACAATCACACAATACTGGGAATCATGGCCTAGCCAAGTTGACAGATACTTTTGGAGGACACAATTCAATCTATGACATATACTAACTATGAAAAAATTATTTAAGAGGAAAGAAATGGTGTGGTAAACTTAATAATGGCCCTCAAGATATCCAGGTCCTAATCCTTGGAACCTGTGAATCTTACCTTACATGGCAAAAGACATTTTGCAAATATGATTAAGTTAAGGATGTTGAGGTGCAAAGATCATTCTGGATTACCCATATGAGCCCTAAATGCAATACAAGTAACATTATAAAAGGGAAGCAGAGGGAGATTTGACACAAACGAGAAGACAATATGACCACAGAAGCAGAGATTGAAGTGATATGGCCACAAGCCAAGGAAGACTGGCAGCAACCAGTAGGATTCTGTGACATTCTTTCCTGGTGTTGCTCCCATCTCCACTCCAGCTATCAGCATAGCAATTTTACTAAGGACAAGTAAACTATATAAACCAGCAGCTTTGCTGCCAGAGAGGACTGACTAAGAGCAGTGCACAGAAAAATCCCACTCCAAGTAGCATTGCCAGTAACTTTAGCAATCTCAATGGCAAGTGAATAGGGAATATCAGCAGCTCACCTAGGCTGGAATTATGATCCTGGCTGGGACAAGCAACAAACTGGCAAACTAGCCAGAAACAGGGAGATCTACGAAATTAGGCAGCAATAGGAGTCCTTGGTACACTCTCTATACATCCACACAAGAGAGAAAGGAGAGGGCCTATCCACAAAAGCCTGGCTGACTGTGACTCTGCATGCATGCACAGAGGAGACATGAAAGAGCCTGGTGTAAATAAAAAAACTAAAGACTTTAAAAATGCCTGGCCTTTGAATGTTCCACCCTCCATGCACGTGGATAGATAAGGAGAGGGTGGAAGTCTTACTGATTCAAGGTGTTTGAGACAACTTCTGATGAATCATTGGCTGAAAACTAAGCTATAGAGACACAGGGGTCACCTCTAGGAAGCCAGGCTTAAAAATAAAACCAAGAAGAAAAAAAAAGAACTGAGGAAAGACATCAGTGACCAGTCTGTGAGGAAACATATCTCACAGTTCTACTGCAGGCAAATTAGCAAACAAATAAATAAAAAAGGCAACAGAAAAAACCCTTGGGGAGAATTAGAACTCAGAATTGCTACAATACATTATGTAACATGTACAATTTTCAATAAAACATGTAAAAACAAAAACAAGCAAACCCAGGAAACTGCGATCCATACTCAGGAAAAAAAGCAATTCGTAGACACTTTCTCTGAAAGGGCCCATGTGTTGACCTTATCAGACAAAGACTTCAAAGCAGATATTAAAAATATGTTCAAAGAACTAAAAATAAACCGTACATGAAAAAATAAAGAAAAATATAAAAGCAATGACTCAACAGAGTCTCTAACAACAACAAAATTATAAAGAAGAGCTAAATGAAAATTCTGGATTTGAAAAGTACAATAACTTACATGAAAACATCAATTAAAAAAAAAAGGAACTCATTGCTGTTAATTCTGACTCATAGCCACCCTATGTACAACAAAATGAAACACTGCCCGGTCCTGTACGATCCCCATTATTGTTGCTATGTTTGAGGTCATTATTGTAGCCACTGTATCAATCCATCTCATTGAGGGTCTTCCTCTTTTTCACTGATCCTCTACTTTACCAAGCATGATGTCCTTCTCCAGGGACTAGTCCCTCCTGATAACATGGCCAAAATACATAAGATGAAGTCTCACTATCCTTGCTTCTAAGGAGCTTTCTGGCTGTACTTCTTCCAAGACATATTTGCTCGTTCTTCTGGCAGTCCATGGTATATTCAATATTCTTTGCCAACACCATAGTTCAAATGCATCAGTCTTGATCGGTCTTCCTTATTCATTATCCAGCTCTGGCATGCATATCAGGCAATTGGAAGTACCATGGATTGGGTCAGGCAAATCCTAGTCCTCAAGGTGACATTTTGCCTTTTAACAATTTAAAGAGGTGTTTTGCAGAGCAGTGGAAAGGTGAGGTGCAGAACTCAAATTCTAGTAAAAACACCAGACTTAATGGTCTGACTGACACTGGAGGAACCCCAGAAAGCATGGTCCCTGGACTCTCTGTCAACCCAGAACTAAAACAATTCCTAAGGCCAACTCTTCAGACAAAGATTGGACCGGACTGTGGGACATAAAACGATACTCATGAAGAGTGTGCTTCTTAGCTTAAGTAGATACATAAGACTAAATGGGCAGCTTCTGTCAAGAGGTGAGATGAGAAGGCAGAGAGGGTTAGGAGCTGGTTGAATGGACATGGGAAATCAGGGGTGAAAGGAAGAGTGTGCTGTCTCAGTATAGGGAGAGCAATTAGGGTCACATAACAATGTATGTATAAATTTTTGTATAAGAGACTAACTCGAAATGTAAACTTTCACTTAAACTACAACTATAAACAAAAAAATAATAATAAAGAGGTGTTTCGCAGCAGATTTGCCCAATGCAATACATCATTTGATTTCTTGACTGCTGCTTCCATCGGCATTGATTGAGAGGGACTCAATTTGAGATGGCATAAGAAAGAATCAGTGAATGTAAGGATAGATTAATTGAAATTATCCGGTCTGAAGAGCGGTGTCTTAGTTATGTAGTGCTGCTATAATAGAAATACCACAAGTGGATGGCTTTAACAAAGAAATTTACTCTCTCACAGTCTAGAAGGCTAGAAGTCCAAATTTAGGGTGCCAGCTCCAGGGGAAGGCTTTCTCTCGATTGGCTCTGGGGGAAGGTCCTTGTCATCAATCTTCCCAGATCAAGGAGCTTCTCAGTGCAGGGACCCTGTGTCCAAAGGACACGCTATTCTCCTGGCTCTTGTTTCTTGGTGGTATGAAGTCCCCATGTCTCTCTGCTTGATTCTTTCTTGTATATCTCAAAAGAAATTGACTTAAGACACAACCTAGTCTTGTAGATTAAGTCCTGCCTCATTAACATAACTGCCTCTAATCCTGCCTCATTAACATCATATAGGTAGGATTTACAACACGTAGGAAAATCACATCAGATAACAAAATGGTGGAGAATCACACAGTACCAGGAATCATGGCATAGCAAATTGACACATATTTTGGGGGGATGCAATTCAATCCATGACATTCCACCCTTTGGCCCCCAAAAATTCACCTCCTTGCCACATGTAAAACATATCCACGCTATCACATCATAGCTAAAGTCTTAATTCAACTCCAAGTTCAAAATTTAAAAATTCCTCTACATATGTGAAATTTAGAATACCAGTTATCTGCTTCCAAAGTACAATTGTAGAATAGGCACAAGGCAAACTTTTCCATTACAAATGGGAGAAATTGGAGGGAAAGAAGGGATAACAGGCACCAAGAAAGTCAGCAGAACACATTACATTAGCTCTCAAGGTTTGAAAATAATCCTCTGTTATTTGAGATCATTTGGACAATGGCCCTGCCCTCCAGACTCTGGGTGTTGGCCACACTCTCCGGATTCTGGGTGGAAGCCCCTTGGTCCTGGGCTTCAGCTCCACCTTCCAGGCCCACTGGAATGGCAACTGTGCTCCCTTAGCCTTGGGTGGCCCCATTCTCCTAGTCCATCTGAGTGGCAACTCCACCCTCTGAGAACTCAGAAGTCCATGGCCCCACCCTTTGTGATTGAGGCAGCTCTGCTTCCTGTGTTCCTTGTCTCTTCAGCTTCTGCTTCCTGGTTCCTTGGTCTCTCGGTCCCTCAGGCCTCGTTGCCCATGTCTGCCCTGCTGGGGCAAGTGTTCCAAAGTGCTTTAGCTCCACCAACAAGTGCCTGTAGGCATCTCACTCCACCAAGAAGCCTCCTGCGCGAAGGCACTCAGCTCTCTCGTTCTGTGGATCAGCTCCAATGCCGTCTCGCACTGGTCTCCTGCTGCCTTTTCTCTATTGCTGCCATTTCTCTGCTGCTGCTTCTCACTCTCTGTGCCATCTCCAGTGTAACAGCTCTCCTCACTTCCTTCTGAGTCCTCACCAGAATTGTCTTTGATGCCCATAATTCCACCAATAGTCTCTTCAAGGCAATCCAGGCTTTTACTATTAGGCACTTTAAAACTCTTCCAGCCTCTATCCATTCACAGTTTCAAAATTGCTTTCATACTTTAGGTATCTGTCAGAGCAGCACCCCACTCTAGCAGTACCAAATTCTGTCTTAGTTATAGCGCTGCTGTAACAGAAATACCACAAGTGGATGGCTTTAACAAAGAGAAATGTATTTTCTCACAGTCTAGGAGGCTAGAAGTCTGAATCCAGGGTGCTAGGTCCAGGGGAAGGCTTTCTCTCTCTCTGTCAGCTCCAGAGAAAGGTCCTTCTCATCAGTCTTTCACTGTCGGGGAGCTTCTCAGCTCAGAGACCCCGGGTCCAAAGGACATGCTATTCTCCTGGCTCTCGTTTCTTGGTGGTATGAGGTCCCCATATCTCTCTGCTCACTTCTCTCTTTTATATCTCAGAAGAGATAGACTTAAAACACAACCTAATCTTCTAGATTGAGTCCTGCCTCATTAACATAACTGCCTCTAATCCTGCCTCATTAATATCATAGAGGTAGGATTTATAGCAGATAGGAAAATCACATCAGATGACAAAATGGTGGACAATCACACAATACCGGGAATCAAGGCCTAGCCAAGTTGACACATATTCTGGGGGTACACAACTCAATCCATGGCAAGCAGAGAGACAAAGGAATGAATATGGAGCCTCAGAAACTTGTGGGATAATATCAAGCATATCAATATGCATGTAATGGGCCCAGATGGAGAGGAGAGAAAGAAAGGTAGAAAAAGTATTTGAAGAAATAATGGCCAAATTCCTTCCAAATTTGATGAAAAACATTACAGATCCAAGAAGCTCAATGAACCCCAAGTAAGATAAACAAAAAAGGATACATACATAGAGACATCATAGTCAAATTGTTGAAAGACAAAGGGAAAATTTTGAAAACAGCAAGACCAAAAAATGAAAGTAATAACAATAATAAATTCATCACATATAGGGGAGCAACAATGTTATTTGAATGATTGACTTCTAATTGGAAACCATGTAGGCCAGAAGGCAGTGTAATGACATATTCAAAGCACTAAAAGGAAAAAGGAGCCCTGGTGGCACAGTGGTTAAGGGCTCAGCTGCTAACCAAAAGGTCAGCGGTTCAAACCCGACAGCCGCTCTGTGGGAGAAAGATGTGGCAGTCTGCTTCCATAAAGATTTACAGCCTTGGAAATCCTATGGGACAGTTCTACTCTGTCCCATAGGGTCGCTATGAGTCAGAATTCAACTCAACAGCAATGTTTTTTTGTGTTTTGGAAGAGAAAACAATACTGTCAGCCAAGGATCATATATCCAGCAAAAGTATTTTTCAAAACTGAAATTGAAATAAAAACATTCTCAGACAAACAAAGACTGAGAGAATTTGTTGCTAACAGATTTGCCTTACAAGAATTACTAATGGAACTCCTTCCAACTGAAAGGAAATAACACCAGAAGGTAACTTAAATCCACACAAAGAAATGAAGGACACCAGGAAAAGTAAATGTGTGAGTAAATATAAAAGACCGTATAGATATATATTTTTCTTTTTTAAAATTGATAAGATCAAGTAAAATAATAACACTGTTTTTACATAGATATGTATATACTTGTGTGTGATATTAATAACACTAAGAAAGGGGGAAGAAATGGAGCTATTTTGGAGAAACGGTTTTATATTCCACTGGAATTAAGTTAGTATTCATCTGTAATAGATTGTCATAAATTAACATGTATATTATAATTATAATCTCTAGAGCAACTACTGGGAAAAAAAAGCAAAGGAATTAAATGCTCTACATCCTACTTTGGTGAGTAGTGTCTGGGGTCTTAAAAGCTAGTGAGCTGCCATCTAAGATACTCTACTAGTACCACCCCATCTGGAGCAAGGGAGAATGAAGAAAACCAAAGACATAAGGGAAAGATTAGTCCAAAGGACTAATGGATCACAACTACCACAGCCTCCACCACTGAGTCCAGCACAACTAGATGGTGCCCAGCTAGCACCACCAACTGGTTTGACAGGAATCAGAATGGAGTGTCCTGGACAGAGGCAGAGAAAAATGTAGAAAAAAATTCAAACTCACCAAAAGGACCAGACTTACTGATCTGACAGTGACTGGAGAAAACTCGAACGTATGCCCCCTTGTAGCACACACATAATTATCTTGGTAGGTGCAGAAAAAGCATTTGACAAAATTCTGACAACCATTCATGATAACAACTTTCAACAGATTAGGAATAGAGGGGAACTTCCTCAATCTGATGTAAAGGACATCTATTAAAAACCTACAGCTAAAATCATACTTACTGACGAAAGGCTGAATGCTTTTCTCCTTAACATCAGGATTAAAGCAAAGTTGCGCACTCTCGTCACTTCTGTTTAAAATTGTACTGGAGGTTCAAGCCAGTGTAGTAAGGTAGGTAAATCAATGAACAATCAATCCAGATTGAAAACCTGCAAGAACAAATAAAAGGGCCTACCAAAGTCACAGGATAAAAAATCCATATAAAAATCAATTGTATTTCTATATACCAGCAACAAACAATCCACAACAGCATAAAAAGAAATTAAACAGGAATAAATTTAGGAAAAGTGCAAGACTTGTACACTGAAAAGTCCAAAATATTGCTGAAAGAGATTAAAGATCTAAGTAAATAGAGAGACATGGATTGGGAAGCTCAATATTGTTAAGACGGCAATTCTCCCCGCATTGACCTATAGATTCAATGCAATCCCTGTCAAAATCCCAGCAGGCAATTTTGTAGAAATTGACAAGATGATCCTGAAATGTATATGGAAATGCTAAGGACACGGAATAGCCAGCACAAATTTGAAAAAGAACAAAATTGGACTTTAGTTTAAAACTACAGTAATCAAGATGGTGTGCTACTGGTGTACGGATAGGCATGTAGGTAAATGGAACAAAAATGAAATTCTAAAAATAAACTCTTACATTTGTGGTCAAGTGATTTTCGACAAAGTTGCCTAAGCAAATCAGTGAGGAAAGAATAGTCTTCCTAACAAATGATGTGAAGACAATTGAATATTGTCTTAGTTACCTAGTGCTGCAGTAACAAAAATAACACAAATGGGTGGCTTTAAAGAACAGATATTTATTGTTTTACAGTTTTGGAGGTTAGAAGTCCAAATCAGGGCATCAGCTCTAGGGGAGTGTCCTTCCTTGGAGGTAGCCCCAGTGTTCCTTGGCATTTCTTTGCTTGTAGATGGTTCCTCATCTGGTCTCTTCCTCCTATATGTGTGTATCTCTCTGTGTCGGTTTTCCCTTTTTATAAGACCCCACAATGTGCAAACTCCACCCTCCACCTATGTTTCATAGCATCGCCCTTATTTTTTAATTGAAGAATAAATATTCCTATTTTCTCTTTTCCTCTTCTTTAAAGCAATTAGGTTGTGGAGCAAAAATCATTTTCTGCTACTCCTTACTCCAAATTCGCTTGGCACTGACCACCATAAGAAATGAGAATTGGCTTAGGAAAGGCAAGGTGAGGGCATAAGAATAGGGATCAAACGACTGTCTGTAAATGGTCCCTGTGTACTGTGCCCAGGTGGAGTTAGCCTGGAAAAGAACTTAGAGGCAGGATAAAAACAGTGACCACAGTCCCCCTGAGAATGGGCTGATCCCCTCAAATGGTTGCTGTATATCTGCTCTCCCATATTCTATTGAATTCTATTGAATACTTTTCCATATCTTGTTACACTCCAGTGAACAAGGAGAAGGTGTGCCCTCTCCACTCCTATCTGTGCAAGGGGAAGTGAGAAGGATCCCCACTTTCCAGGCAGAACCCCTCCCACCCCTACTCACATGGCACTTTTCTCACCTGGACTTTCCAAACCTGATGTGTCCCTCCTCCTCTTGCACCACCGAAGGACAAAAATAATGACAGCAGCAACAACAAGAACACCAGGAATGATTGGCCATGGACTCTCTTGTACCAGGCCCACTCCTGAAAAACAACCTTAGTATCCCCTGGGCCCCCCAGACCCATAAGCCTTCTACCCTTTCCCCCACTCTGGACCCTGACTGCCAGAGTCAGAGCCCCTTCCAGGAAGGCCAGTGCTCACCAGAGATAACAGGGTGTGTACTGTTCTTCCCGCTGTGTTCCACGTGGCAGCAGTACCTCTGCTCCTCTACTTGAGGAATCCTTGTGGACACCCAGGTCTGGTACATCCTAGTCCCATCAGGCAGGATACATCCATGCTCCTGAGAGTCCTGGCTCAGGGGCTTCCCACCCTGAAGCCAGGTCAGTGATATTTTCCAGGGATAGAAGCCAGAAGCCTAGCACGTCAGGGTGACTTTGCCCTCCACGGCCTTGCTGCAAGTCACATTCACTTCTAAGGGCACAGGGAGAAGAAAGGGCAGAACCTTGGAGGCATATAGCCATGCCCTGCCTCCCCGTTGAAGGGAGACAGAATAGCACTGGTCCTCTCCACTTTTCCTGCTCTGGGCTGAAGCTACATTCCCCTACCAGCACTTGGGCTGCATGCTGCTCACAAGTCTGTTTGGGACCTTAGGACCCCAATTCTTAGACTGGCAGGAGGATGGGACCTTGGGTTATAGTTTCACTCTCTGGATCCACATGTTGATGCTGGAGAGGGGAGGTGGCTAGGGGGGCTTCTGGGTCATGGGGATTAAGAGGAGGGAACTCTCCAACCTGAGGCAGGCTGGGAGCCAGATGGGGGCAGGTCCACAGCTCTGACGCCTCCACTGACAAAGAGTGTCCTCTTCCACCTAACAGCCACCTTTCCAGGTTCAGTTTTCTGGCCAAGGGCCCCCTGCTTTCCTGGATATTGACACTGGAGAGTTCATTCCCCCACGCACCTGGGCATCTTTACCCAGTGGCCACTCAGAATACAATGTACCAACAGAACATATGTGCATCCCATAGGATAGGCTTTCTCTCAGGTAATGCAGGGGGGTTAGAGGAGGGAGATGAAGGCCCTGCCCAGAGTCAGTACCTATTTTCTCCTTGTAGTGTGTCCAGCATTCATGATAGCTCTGTAGTTTTCCACAAATGTTTGCCTGCACACGGGCCTGGTAATCCCTGCTTTTACCCCTATCTGCATCCCAGATCTTCTTGATTTTTATAGCCAAGTTCTGAGCCAGGACCATCCATCTCTGGGTCTCTGGGTGACAGGAGAGGAAGGGCTCTCTTGTAAATCCCAGAAGACCCTGGTGCTGTTATCTTGCTGGATCTCACAGCCCAGCATCTCCTGCAGGGAATGCAAGCCTGCACCAACCCAGCAATCACTTCTACATCCCCTGGTCTCTCTGCCTCCCATACCCATGGTGAGAAACTCCAGCCAAGAGAGGCCCTCCTTCCATCCCTTCCCTGGTGCTGGCTGAGAGAAGGCTCACCTCCTGGTTGAATTCGACAGACCCCCATCCCTGTCACCTGCATCCACAACTAAATCCAGTGAAAAGAGACAGGTCTCCACCTCTCTGCTCTGTGTCAAAGCTCTTATATCTCTTGTCCCCTCCCACTTTCACCTTATCACAGTTTTACCGGAGTCATTCTGAGCTCCATCCCTGTGTCTGTCAAGTCCTTGATCTCTATGTCCCAGGTCTCAGCTCCCAGCTGGGCTTCTGCCCACGAGCCCCCAGGGCTCTACCCTGTCTTTTTCACTGTCATATCGCAGAAAGGGCTTTCCATCCAAATGCTCCTCGGTGAGGAATCATGGTTGCATAGTCCATCCTGGGAGACCACCATGAGGTCATAATGAAGACTGTGGGTTCCTGTAGGGGGAGGAGAGCACATACACAGTCTCCCAGAAAAGGACTACATCTCAAAGGTTTGACATGAAAGTTGTGCTGTCCTGATGTTCCTGACGATGCAGGAAGGGGACAAGAAGGAAGATTTCGAATGAAAGGAAAATGGGAAATGACATAATGGGAGGGGAACTGAGGAAGGGAGGTAGATGGAGAATGGATGCAGCACAGCGGCCGGGAAAGGAAGAAGAAATCCGCTGCTCAGACCACAGGCAGCGGGCAAGGGTGAAGGCTGGCCGGCAGGAGGCAAGGAGTCAGGCAGCAAATGTCTGTGGGACAGGGAGGAGGTTCTTCTTGGGGAGAGGGAGGAGCACTAGGGGAGGTGGGAGGTAGTGTAGTCAGGGGAAACCGGGAAAGAAGCTGGTGTGGAGGCTCAAAAGAGTTAAGTTTAGGTGGCAGTGGTATTGTAGTTAGCTGCCCTGGAGTTGAGCCACTGGACAATGATCCTAAGGCCAGTTAAGTGTCAGCTCCAGGACTTGGGGTGGCGAGGGCCCGTGGGGTGGGAGGCACAAATGAAACAGCAAGATGATTAGGGTTGGGGAAAGTTCGAGGTGAAGGGGGCGACGCTGGGCGCTGGCTCATCTTGTGCCAGGGCCCTCAGAGGGGCGAGAGCAATGATCTGGGATGCAGGGTGTAGCCCAAGGACCTAGTTGAGGACAAAGGCGCGCCGGGAATGGCTCAAGGAATCGGAAGACTAGGGTTCCGGTAGGTAAGGCGGGAGGGGTGGAGACAAGCATCAGGGCGGGACACAGGACCAAGTAGGGAGGAGAGAAGGAAGAGGAGCGGCGCCTGGGAGGTCGAGGAGCGGAGGGGACAAAAGCGAGGCTGGTGGGGACAGCGCGTGCCAGTTCCGGTTAGCGTGAGGATGGCGAGGAAGGCGTGAGATCTGCTTCCAGGAGTTTGCAGGGTCTCCGTTCGGGGACTAGGAGAAGGACATGAGTGGCGATGGGCACGTCTCACTAACTCAGCAGGGCCTCTCCTGGGGCAGGATCCGGGGAGATTCTCACCAAAACCCTCCCGAACTCCCAGAAGGCGCCCCCGCTCCCGAGCTCTGCGAGCAATACAACGGTTCCCACTCACCAGCGGCGGTGCTCAGTGGTGACAAAAGGACAGCTCTTGCCAGGAATATCAAGACTCCGTACAGCCTCATAGCACCAGCCTGCTGCGCTCCCGCCAGCAGCCACAGCTGCCGCGCGCTGCCCAGGACGGAAGATTAAACAGCACCTGCAGGCCCAGCGCCGCCATACTAATGAGGACCCCACCCGCGAGAGACAATCAAGTGGTTATTCTCCGGGCACACCGCCCACAGCGTTACTTGCCACTTTACCTGTGATCCCAAATGTACCCACTGATGCCTCTCAGGAGGAAGCCACTAGCTGAATCATTCAGACTGGACAGGCTCTTACAAAAGACTTTGTTATAATATATGCTTACTACAATTTAAAACTATATTCTTACACTTTTCAGCCACTATAATCTCCTACTTCTCCAGAGGACTCAGAGATCCACCAGGTCCTGTTTTTCTGGCCACATCAGAAGAGTCTGCCCTCTCCCAGGGCAGCTCACCGGTGTCTGTCTCCTACACTAGTCTTTCTTCAAACTTTCATTTTCAACCCTCATCTGAGACAATTCCACCTCTGGAACATCTCCGCCTCTCAGTGCCATTCACCACTCAAGTCCAACCTGTCTACAATGAATTTCTTCAAATCTCCCACCTAGCCAGCCTCCCCTCCTCCCGTTTTTCTTAATAGCATTGCCAGCCTGAGTCCTCTCTGCCTTTCCTTCTCTCCTGTTTCTCCACCTCCTTTCCAATCCCACAGTCAATTAGCCTGGTCCAGACGCTCGTTGGTATTCTCTCTAGAATATTGAAAGACTTCCTAAACACTCTACCTGTAGCAGCAGTGCTGAAAAACTCTCCATGGATCCCCTGGCCCACTCCTGTCTGCTGAATTTAACACAGAACACCTCTACTCTATTATCAAAGCCCAGCACAGCTGCCCCAACCTGCTGTCAAGCATTACTCCACCTTTTTGTGGTGATATGTCCACTAGATTGCAGTAAAACCTCTGGAACACATTACCCCTTCCTTTCCACATCCTACAAGTTCATTCTGAAGTCCACTTTCTACAGAAAATTCTGCCTTATCCCCACACGTCTCTTGCTCTTTGGAAAACCTAGCCCAATGGTCCTCAAATTTGACTACACGTTAGAATCACCTGAGGGATTTTTAAAATACTTATGTCCAGATATTGAGCCAGAATCTGATAAGTGTACCAAGCATTAGTATTTTTTTTTTTAATGCACCTCAGGTGATTCCAATGTGCAGTAAAGTTTGAGAGCACTGAGGTAGTCCATTACTTGAACGTCTTTGATGGTTCTAGTTATATAACAGGTATTTGTGCCTCTGCCTTGAACCCCATCTGATACTTGCTTACTAGATGGTAAATTACTCCCTAAGTCCATTTCATCTTCATCTCCCTGCAAAACTGAGTACAAAGCTTAGCACACAGAACGTGAATTTTAAACATCCCTGTCTCTACTGACCATGGCCCCAAATACCTAAACTCATTTTTTTCCCCCAGTGGATGATGAAAATAAAATCCTTTCAGGAAGTTTTTGTTAACAATTTCTTAGATTTTATCCTCATTTTTATCAAGTTAGCCTTCATAACTTATTCAGCACAGAAAAAAGGGTACATCTTGAATCCATTTTACAGATGGGAATAGTAATGTTTAGAGAGATTATGTTTAGATGTTAAGGTCACAAGGCAACAGGGCTAGCGAGGGGCAGACAGGGTAACGGAGCCTAACTCCCCTGACGGCTCGTCCCAAGCCCTTTCCTGCACCCCCATGTGCTTTAGTTTCTAAGTGCTGCTATAACAGAAATATCACAACTGGGTGACTTTAACAAACAGAAATTCATTTTCTCATAGTTTAGGAGGCTAGAAGTCTGAATTCATGGTGCTGGCTCTAGGGGAAGGCTCTCTTTGTCCACTCTGGGGGAAAATCCTTGTCAGTTTCTCTAGTGTTCTTCTCAGTGGCCCTTGGTCATCTCCATGTGGCATCTATCTTTTCCTCATTTAAGCTTGCTTGTTTCTGCATCTGACTGTTCCTTTATAACTCAAAAGTGATTGGCTTAAAACACGTACTACACTGATATGGCCTGATAACAAAGAAAAATCCTATTCCCAATGGGATTACATCCACAGGTATAGAGGTTAGGATTTACAACACATATTTTTGGGGACACAATTCAATCCCTAACTAACACAGTGTATCTGCATCTCCTTCAGGAATTTCATATGAGTGGCTGTTCCAACAAACTATACCACCCAAACCCACTCCTTAGCTAACAACAGTAACAAAAATAGCAACAATTAATAGTATGTTAGGTTTGTAAGAAGGCATTTCAACATAATTGCAGCCAGAGATGGAGCCAATCTCACCCTTTCGGGGGTGGGGACTGATAGTCTTGAACTAAGTACCCCCAGAATCCAGGCCTGGCTGCACTTCCCCCACGAAGACTCAGAGGAGGTTGTCTTCTGTACAAAGTCCTTCCCTTTGGTCTCCAGCTATTTATGCTGTGCTCCATAAACTACTTTTTCTCCCTCCTATGTTGCCTTTGGGCCCTTGGATTCACAAGCATAGGTGTCACAGATTAGGTGCCAGATTCTGCAGAAGTGAGTCACCAGGCTGCATTCCCATAAAGGAACACAAAAAGAATCCAGGCAAGATGGTTTCATTGGTTTCAAAATCCAAGGCAGGGCTTGGACTAGCTTACTCTTTATCAGCTTCCTTGAAAGTCTGCGGGCATGGAGGAATAAAGATGACCGTCATCCCCACCCTGGCCTAAAGAAAATAAAAATTATTGATCAGTATACAAACAACACCTGTGCTTATGGGCAGACGGGAAGAGGGCAAGCTGCTTTTTGGTTTTTGGTCCTCAAACATTATTTTACTGAGCAGGTTCACGTGCCAGGTGAGGAAAAACAGACTCTGTCCCTTCTGGGGAAATCCTGAGTCTGTGGGTTTGGAGGGAACTCTGGTGGGATATATACACATTTTTAAACAGCATCCTGGTGGTTTCTGAGGAGGATGAGTAGGGAAATGCTGCTTCCACTTTGCTCTCCTTGTGGGTCCTGCCCTTGGATTCGAAGATCTGAAAACACTTCCTGCACCCTTGCTTAATTCCTAAAGAGAAAGTGACCACGTCTGAGGGAAACCTGGTCAAAGAGCAGCAACTAAGTTTCGGAGAAAATCCATCAAGGGCTCCCTCACATCAGTGAGATCCTGAATTTAGACCCTGAGTGTACCTTCCATCAAAGATGTATTTTTACTGAAAAGATATGATAATAGCGGGGCTTTATGCAGTCCCTGGGTGGTGCAAACAGCTCTCTCCTAATCTAAATACTACATATTCCAGTCCACCCAGGACGCCTGGGAAGAAATGCATGGCGATCTATTTCCGAAAAATCAGCCATATACAACCCTGTGGAGCACAGTTCTATTCTGACACACATGGGGTTGCCATGAGTCTGAGTCCACTAGACCACAACTGGGTTTTTTGGTTGGTATGTTTTCTTCTTAATCGCGCTTTGGGCTTACAAAATCCCCTGGTGAGTGCCTTTCAGTCCTCTCTACCTACTTAGCTGGAGGGGGAGCGCAGCAGGGATGAAATACAAAGGAGAGAATGGAAGATGGGGGCAAAGTATTGAAGATTGGGAACTGTTAAAGAGAGAGGAGGAAAAAAGGAAGACAGAGATAGAGAACAAAATGAAAAATGGAAGAAAGGGCAGAGAATGCAGGACTAGGAAGGGTCTATAGCCCCTGCCCTCTCTGCACCTCCACCCTAGAACTACTCTCTGCTTTCCACAGCAGGTCCCTCCCTCTCCCAGACCTCCAGGAGTCTTCAATTGGAGACCTGGTGTTCCGAGAAGAGTTCAGCGTTTCTTCCGTGTTTCATATATATATGGCATATATATATATGTGTGTGTATATATATTAATACAATTTATTTTTGTTATTGTTGAGAACATACACAGCAGAAGATAAATGAATCCAACAATTTCTACATGTACAATTCAGTGATACTGATTACAGTCTTCAGGTCGTGCAGCCATTCTCACCCTCCTTTTCCAAATTGTTCCCCCACCATTAACATAAACTCACTGTCCTCTAAATTCCCTATCTAATCTTTTGCGTTGCTGTTTTCCATGTATTTTATTCTTTAAAAAGATATTAAGCATACTATAATTGTAAGAATATCCAACAAAGTTTTTATTTTGCCATGATTACAACTCCAATACTTTTAAAAAATATCAAATATAACTTTTTCAGTAAACATTTCTCTTCTTTTCCAGTGCACCAGCCAATTACTTCATCTACCCACGGTATTATGCAGAACTGAATATTACTAATACCTGCAAGTATTTATGAAAATCCGTTTTGTACCAAGCTTTGTTACATGAACTCATTTAAAATCAGTTAAATTCTGCTAGTAATAATTTTAAAAACCCAACAACACCAGGGTTTGGATCTTGCATGTGATTGACATTAAAATACAATAAATCATTCAGAATAACAATCTTTTGAATATAATAATGTATTTTCTTCCGTATTAGCACATCAAATAACAAGATCTGGCAGCAAGTCTAATAAGTGCCATAATTTCAGAGTAGGATGAGCATAAGTACTACCTTGAGTTCCTCAGGTTGGGAGGAGGGTGAGGCAAGCGAGGCATGCAGGGTTCAAAATTGAAGGAAGCACTCACTGGCTCACAGAGGGTTCCTGCCAGCATCCACCTGGAATTTGCAGGACCCTGAGAATGAGTGCTTCTTTCACTTTCTCCCCCTTCACTCTAGCCCTCCCCTCTCATGGGGGTAAGAAAATGTCTGTGGTGTCTAGTGGTTGCAAAGTCATAAGGCTAATACTACTGTGGTTTTCAGCCTTCACTCAAAATTGAAGAAACTGCTAATTTTCAATTTGAAATCAGAGATGTAATTTTTAAATTTCTGACTTCTATTTCTACCCTTCCCCTAGTTATGAACTTTTCAACATAGCTGTTTGATCTCTCTCTCCAAATAGATAAATGTATGGTTATTACTATTGTTGAACTATCTGAGAGTAAATTACAGACTAAATGAACCTTTAAATAGATGAAGATGTATTTCCTAAGAAAAAGGAGACTTTTTTTTCTTAACATGATCATTCTACAATTTTCAGAGGATAATTTATAAAATCAACTTTATTGAGATATAATTTACAATCAATAAATACATCTATTTTAAATGTACAGCTTGTAGAGTTTTGGCAATTGTACACACCCACTTCACCACTACCACAGTGAAAATATAGAATATTTCCATCATCCCCCAAAGAAAACAACATGGATAAAATTCTATGTGGTCATTAAAAGGAGTAAGATGGGATTTAATGTACTGTGATGAAAAGACGCACTCAACATACACATCCTGTTAAGATGACTTGTGTAATACAAGCGAGACCTGGAAGATTCTTCACTAAATTATTGCCTGTGTGACCCCTAGAGAATGGGATGACTTGGTGATTTTCACGATCTCTGAAATGTTGGAATTTTATCTTTTACTATAACCTTGGTTTTGGCAGGAAAAGAATGTTTTAGCTTTTAAAAAATAGTACATTAAGCCCCGCACCTGCTAAGTTACAATTTTTTAAAACCAAAATATTCATTAAATCCCAACGCCAAAAACTCAGTTGTTTTTTTTTAAATCTGTAACATTTTCATAGCATTGAATCTTTCTTCAAGTGTTTTTAAACGGTTGTTTCTAGAGGAGTAGACAGAAGTGTAACAAATATGTACAAAAGGCACAGGCTAAAATACAAAGAAATGCAAAGCTTTGCGGGCACATGGGAGAGCAGCATGTTTATAAATAAACCAAGTTTGAACTCAAGATTTGGTCGGGTCCTCTGGTCCTGGATAGTGTGGGGCAAATCGGATTTTGTGCATCAATTTGTCTCTGCAAAGTGGCAAAGGCCGTTCGAAACCAGGTCTGAAGACTGAGACTGACTTTCTGGTTAGAAGGAAGTTTTGACACTGTTTGGGAAATGACAGAGTCTCTGAAAGGGAATCTGGTGATGCTCAGGCTCCACAATGAAAAGAAAAAGTGACTCCTATCAGTTTTCTAAAATCTGGTTTGCTTTATTGGTATCTTCAAGCATCTACAATTGTATAAGTGGGCATGCTTAGGACGGGAGCTGGAAGCACATCTAAGGGTTCCAGAGAAAGGGTTGGTCCCTGGGTAGTGGAGCCCCACACACCATCACCTTCCTACTTCCTGGTACCACCTCTCACACTGGAGTTTTACAATTTACTAAGCCCTTTCCTTATCACGTGATTCTCACAACATCCCTCTAAGACAGTGGTTCTAAAATTTCGGTCATGACCCCTTTGCACCCTTAAAAATTATTGAGGACTGCAAAGAGCTTTTGCTTAAAGAGCTTTTGCTTAAAGAGCTTATAAGCGTTTTATATTTATAAGCATACTTCCTATTTTATCACATAGAATATTAAAAACACATGTACTCAAGGATTTAAATTTAACTAAATGAATCATTTTTACTGCTTCATCAAAGATATTCTTAAGTGAAGCTGGCTCTTTTTCTGCTGGTGAATGGTGGTTGGGAAGAATACCCTATTAGTACAGTTTGGTGCCACTGTTTTGATTCCTGCTAAGGTGCCAGGCTACGTCCCTGAGTGACGCAAATGGTTCGCCCTCAGCTGGTAACAAAAAGGTTGGTGGTTCAAACCTACCCAGTGGCTCCATGGGAGAAAAGGTCCAGTGATCTGCTCACATAAAGATTACAACCAAGAAAACACTATGGAGCACTCTGTAACACATGGGATCACCATGAATTGGAATCAACCCCACGCACAAGATTACGATGACAACAAAGGTGCCGAGTGCTTTACCTACTTGGCATGTGCACCATCAATGGAAAAGTCAATACTGTACAGTGAAACTGGCAAATAACATCTTAGTATTATTGTCAAAACAAGCTTCCCTCCTGGACCTTCTGAAAGCGATTCAAGAATCCCTGGGGTCCATAGGCCACACTTTGGAGAATTGCTTCTCTAAGTTAAGCAAGACAAGTTTTTCTTTTATCTTTATTTTGTATGCAAGAAATTCACCCATGATGCAGAAAGATTAAGTGGTTTTTCCAGTGGGACACATCACCTAGGATCTTCAGATTCAGCATCCATTCTCTCTCTCTCTCTTATTTCTCCAACTTATCAAAATCTACAAATGTGCAAAAAAGTTGAAAGAATACTACAATGAGATTCAATAGTTGTTAAAATTTTGCCATATTTGCCTAATCTCTTTTTAATGATATAAATAGAGGTTTGTATATGTGTGTGTGTCTAGATAGACTGACTGACAGATAATTTCTGTATCTATATCTAGAGACAGAGAATGAAGAGAGATTAAGATTTTCAACCAAAATATTCTAAAGTAATTTGCAGGCCTCATAACACTTGACCTCCAAAACATTTCATTGTGTATCTCCTAAAAATAAGAATCTAGGTCCTCACAATATCATTATCACACCTAAGAAAAGCAACAGTGATTCCATAATATTATGTAAAACACTCTCCATATTCGAATATCCCAATTTTTTCCCAGAAGGTTTTTACAGCTATTTTTTTCCAACATGGTTTCATAAAAGATTCTCATATTGCATTTTATTGTGCCTGCTTAGTTACCTTTAATCTAGAACAACCCTCCCCACCCACTTTTTGAAGAAGGGATCAAAATGGTACACTAGAAAAAATCAATTAAACACAAAAGACAATGTTGGAGGAATCCAGGAACAAAAAAGATATCAGACATAAAGAAAACAAATGTTGTAGTTGTTGTTAGGTGCCATTGAGTTGATTCTGACTCATAGCGACTCTATGTACAACAGAATGAAACACTGCCCGGTCCTGTGCCATCCTCACAATCATTGTTATGCTTGAGCCCATTGTT
>NW_004444231.1:1194619-1213289 GCF_000243295.1 Trichechus manatus latirostris | reverse complement strand
GTGAGACAAAGTCTCACCATCCTTGTTTCTAAGGAACATTCAGGCTGTACTTCTTCCAGAACAGATTTGTCCCTTCTTCTGGCAGTCCATGGTATATTCAATATTCTTTGCCAACACCATAATTCACATGCATCAATCTTACTTGGTCTTCCTTATCCATTGTCCAGCTTTCGAAAGCAAATGAGATAATAGAAAACACAGTAAAACCTGTGAAAGCCGGAACCTGTGTTAGGTGATGAAGGGGAAAAGAGAGCTTTCAAGGCTGAACTTGGCTGACCTCATGATTTATGTTAGTTCACTGCTGTTTCTGTTAGTTTGCTGCTGTTATATGACCTTGCTGAGGCAGTCTTAAGTAACTCCCAGATTTGTAGCTACTATTGCCCTTGACCACTATAAAAACCTCTGCCCTCCCACTGTGGAATGTGGAGATCTTTTTGGTCCTGCTGCCACCCCATACCACCTCACATGTTAAGTTTGCCTAATAAAACTCCTTCACTCTCACACTGGAGTTGCCCACCTTGTTCTTCAGTCTCTCAACACCCTCCAATTATGGAGGCAAATTTCAAGTTGCTGGTCCATTCCTTGACAGGCAAGAACCTGCCAGAGAAGGAAAAGTTAAATATTTTCCACTTAAATTTTACTTTAGCCTAGTAAATACTCTCTGAAAGCCAGAACCTGCTAGACATGGACAGAATCAGAAAATCGTTGATATTGCAACCCAAATACAAGGAAGTACAGATGCAAAAACCAGAAATAGTTCCCAGAAGTACAAGAGACAAGAGCCACAGATTTAGGCAGTCTTCCACTTCCTTTTGAATTCTTACTTCATGAGTGAGTACTGACATCGCTACCGTTCTCTGAGTGTGCCTATTCCTTACATTTTTTCCACAAACTTAGAAATTTGCTTCAATAATTTTATCAAAACAAACAAACCAAAAAAACTAAATAGTTGATGCTAGATTTTTTTTAAAGTGAATTTTACCCATATCTTTGTTTGAACAGCACGTGCACATACAAAAAAACCTGTTGCCGTTGAGTCAATTTCGACTCATGGCGACAGAGTAGAACTGCCCCATAGGGTTTCCAAGGAGTGGCTGATGAACTTTTGGTTAGCAGACAAGCTCTTAACCACTCTGCCACCAGGGCTTCATAGGCACATATCTGTACATAATTTGAATACACAGACAAATTATTTTAAAAATGGTTTAGTTTATTTTCCAGTCCTATAAAATTGAAAAGAAACAGTTTCTGGGTGACTATGAGGTAGGATTCTTAATAGAGAAGGAGCCATAACAGAAAGGGAAAATATGGACAAAGTTAATCTATGATAACAATGACAAAAATAATGATAACTAACAGGGACCAGCTACAAGCAACTGACTCTTTTAATCTTCCCAACTACGCTAGGAAATAAGTGCTTCATTTTTCCCATTTCACAGATGAGAAAACTGAGGTTCCTAGTGGGAAAAATGCTCAAATGAAGTTAAATCCAGGGCACCAGGCTGAAGACTCTATGCTCCCCGAGTCGAACCACTGCACTCAGGAGCTGACTGTAGAAACTGAGAGCCAAGTTGCACGGTGCCATTGTGTTCTGCTGTCGCCTTCTGAGGTAGGTCCAGGACTTGTAGCTGCTCATGCTGTGGACAATGGATAAATGGAAACCATCAAGAGAAATCAGTGAGGACCTACTGAGGCAGAAGAAGTCTCCTAGACTAAGGCCCTGAGTTGCTCCTCAAACCTTGAATGGAAACTACCCCCCAAAGTCACCTTTAAACTAAGTAACGTTTAGCCCAAAGAGTGAAGATTGTCATTCTTAAGTATTGTGTTTCTTTAAAAAAAAAAAAATTATCTGTATAAGACCAGAGGGTCAATCACTATTTTAAAGCATAGATGAGAAGTTTGAGGGGCAGGGAGATTAAGTAAATGGAAGTGAAGCAACTAGAACAGAAATAATGAGAATACTGACACAATGTGAAGAATGTAACCAATGTCACTAATCATTATGTCTAGAATCTGTGGGGTGGGGGTGGGGTGTAATTTCACCAAAAACTACATTAAATTTTTTTTTAAAAAGGGACACTAGGAGTGTTCAATTGCTGAAAAAAGTTGGTTTCTAATCCCTCAGAGATTCTCCCTCCTCAATCTTTCATAAAATAGATTCTGCCTTGTCCTCAAGTGAGAGAAGACTCCTATTTTTTTTTCTCCCTCTCACCCAGTTTTCCTAGCCCTTGCTAGTCTCCTCCAATCACTTCAACAACACTGTCACTTATCCTTGCTTGTCACTGAGGGAGTGAAACAGTAACAGGAAAAAAGGATGAGTCCAGGACTAGTCCTCTTGTCAAGCCCTGGCCCATCCCCCAACAGTGAGTGTCTTCCCCAAAAGGAGGATTAAGTCCTTGTTCTTCAAGGCCTGGTCATGGATCACAAACACAGTTCCATCTCTCCATTACTTCTCCATCCTCCTCACCTAAAAAGCGTATGTACACGAGTGCCCGGCCTTGCTCCACCTGCCTGCTCAGGTACAGGCACCGACCTCCACCTGCAGCTCACCACCTCTCTACCCCTTGCTCCTGCCACCCCCTTGAGACAGCAGCTCCTAGCTGGAAAGTTCAGGGTGATCAGCAGGCCCATCTAGGAAAACTTGGCTGCCAGAGTCTGTATGTGCCCTGATTCAGGGCATCCCCTATTGGCAGGGACCCCACCTTCACCTGACCCTCTGTACCTGCCAGGCTCTGAAACTGCACTCAGGCCTTCTTGCTGTTGACCATTTCACCTGGCCACTGTAAAAACTGCTGTACCCCAAGTCAGCTGCTCAGCGGAGGCAACCAGGCCTTTACACCACTATCCGTCAGAGAAATCTGACCAGGCCACTGCCCACAGGAGACCTTCTTCTCAATGTAGAAGAGGAGCTTTCTTGAGACACCTCCCACACTGAAACCTCCTAGACAGGGATCTCCACATGTGAATTCCTGCTTCATTTCAAATTTGTTGCAGAACACTACTGGAAAAAGTCCTATTAAGATTATCTGGTGAATTCATAAAATTGTTATTGGTCATCAAAATTTAAAGCAGAATTTTAAGAAATTAGCACATGCCTGTTACACACGTTTCCCAACAAATGCCTCATTGATATGGAGGCAACACTTTCTGCCCCACAGGGAATCAAAGCTGCAGGTGAGAGCAGGGGCAACAGGCCTGCACTGTTCCCACTCGATGCAATGTGGATGGATCACTTTGCAGTGGGGGAGGGGACTCACTGTCCTAGGTTGCCCAGAACTGAGGGGAAAACTGTGATGAAATTAGATTTAAGGGGGAGAAATCACTGCCGCCCTCCTGCCCTCTGGTCACACAGAAGAAGTGGACACAGCAGAAAGACGGCATCTCCTGGACACCTTACCTTCTCACACTTCACGAATCACATTTGCTCTTGGCTGAAACACAAAACTTCCTGTTTTCTCTTTTCCTCTCTCCTCAAGCAATCTGATTACTGGGGAAAGTATTTTGGTCATCCCTTACCCCACATTTACAGGACAGTAACTATCACAAGAGAGGGGAATTGGCTCAGTGTGGATAAGGGGAGGTCATACAGCACAGACCAAATGCCCCAGTAAACAGCCCCTGTGGACTTTCCCCCGGAAGGCAGGAAACCCTCAGAGGCAGGACAAAACCAAGGTCCACAGCTCCCCTGAGGATGGGCTGGTCCCTCTTTCCAAATAGTAAGGGACATCTGCTCATGTCCTCTCCATATTATCCACAACGAAGAGCCAAGGACATGAACACACGTGATGGGGACTTGAAAAGAGCACAAGCCGGGAGTCGGAGGAAATAAAACACGGGACTCAGGTCTGCAGGAGGGATGTGAGGAGCTGCCAAATACACAGAAGATGCCTACCTGTGCTCAAGGCCCATCTGTCTGTTCTGAGTAAAGGCTCCCCAGGGGCCTTTAGGCAGGAGGCTCAGAGGCCATCCCATGAACCTGGCTCATGGATCTTTTTCTTGGTTTTCTCATGAAGGCTGGAAAGATTGGGGGAAAGGGAGGCAGACAGATACTAGAGCCATCATATGTCTCCCATATTCCTGTGAGAGTTAACCATCTTCCACCCCACCAGATCATAAACTCTTGTGCTATTTGTTCCCGCTGATTCCACAATCATCCAGGGCCGTGTCAATTAGCCCATGATTCCCCACACATTCCATCTGGACTAGCTCTGGCATCCTGAGAGATGGAGAGAGGAAGAAGAGATCACAGAGAGGAGCCCAGGCCCATCACTAGGCACCCTCATCACCCAGGTAGCAAGAAGCCCAAGCTGGTCATTTGAGAACTCTGGCCTGGTCTTGGCTATGGGCAGGACTGAGGGGTGTTGATGGAGATGTTGCTCCTAATTCCCCTCCCAAATACCCCAAATTTCATCTCCTATTACTTTCTGGTGAGAGGGAGAAGATGTGTCTTCTCCACCACTATCCATGCAGAGGGAAACATGAGGGAACCCCACTTCCCAGCTGAGTCCCCCCCACCCCGACTCACAATGCAGTTTCCTCACCTGGGCTTTCCACATCTGAGGATTCCTTCTTGAACCAGCAAAGGACAAGAGCAATAATAATAATAATAATAACAATAATAATAGCAGCAACAAGTACACGAAGAATAATTGGCCATGTACTCTCTTGTACCAAGGTCCCACCTGAAAAAGAACCTAATAATTCATTGGGTCCCCCAGACCTGCAAGTCTTCTAACCTTTCCCCCACCCTGGGCCCTGGCTATCAAGTCGTAACCCACTCCAGGATCGCCGTTGCTCACCATGGCTCACAGGGCACGTAATGTTCTTCCCACTGTGTTCCAAGTGGCAGCTGTACCTCTGCTCCTCTCCTTGGGGAAGCCTTGTGGACACCCAGGTCTTGTAGGTCCCATTCCCACCAGACAAGACACTCCCAGACTTCTGGGAGTCCATGCTCAGAGGTTCCCCATCCTGAAGCCAGGTCAGTGTGATTTTCGGGGCATAGAAGCCAGCAGCCCAGCAAGTCAGGATGACGTTGCCCTTCACGGCCTCACTGAGGGTCACATTCACTGCTGGGGGCACGGGGAGGAGAGAGGGCATAATCAGTGAGGCACATGGCCAAGCCCTGCCTCCAAGTCTAAGGGAGACGGAACAGGGCTGGTCCTCTATGTTTCTTGCTCTGGCCTGAAGCTGCATTCACCCACCAGCGCTAGGGCTTCATGCTGCTTACAAGTCAGTTTGGACCATGGGATACCAATTCCTTAGTTTGGCAGGACGATTGGGCCTAGGGTTGGAGCCTCACTCCCTGGATCCACATGTTGATGCTGAAGAGGGAAGGTGGCTCGGGAACTTCTGGGTCATGGGGGCTAAGAGGGAATTCCAGGCTGAGGCAAGCTGGGAGCTGGATGGGGCAGGCTCATGGCTCTGAGGCCTCCATGGACAAAGTGCATCCTCTCCTGCCTAACATCCACCTTCACAGGTTCACTTTTCTGTCTAAGGGCCCCCTGCTTTCCTGGATGTTGACACTGGACAGGTCAATCCCCCACCCACCTGTGTGTCTTTACTCAGAGGCTTTAACAGGATGGGCAACTCAGAATACAATGTACCAACAGGACATATAGGGATCCCATAGGACAGGGAGGGTTTCCCTCAGGTAATGCAGAGTGACGGGGTTCCAGGGGATGGGGGAAATGAAGGCCCTTCCCCAGCATCAGTTCCTATCCTCTCCATGAAGTCTCTCCCAGAGTCCAGGTAGCTCCACAGTCTTTTACAAATATCTCCCTGCACATGGTGACCATAATACTTGTGTTTGTCCCTATCTGCATCCCAGGTCTTCTTCATTTCCAGTGCCAATGTCTGGGCCAATGACTGGGGCACTGTCCATCTCTGGGTCTCCGGAAGATAGGAGAGGAAGGGCTCCCTGTCATAGCGGTAATCCCAGAAGCCCCAGGTGCCATTGTCTTCCTGGATCTCACAGTCCAGCGTCTCCTGGAGGGAATGCAAGCCTGCCCCCACCCAGCCATGACTTCTCCATCCCTGGGTCCCTCCACTTCCCCCACCCAAGGTGAGAAACTCCAGCCCACAGCACCCCTTACTCCCCATCCCCATCTGTTCCCCGAGAGACAGCTCACATCCTGGCTGAATTCCACAGACCCCATCCCTATCACCCACATCCCAGCAAAATCCAGAAGAGATAGGCCTCTTCCTCTCTGCCCCAAACCCTTCAAGAAACATCCTCACACTCCTCTGTCTCCTCCCCACTCTCACCTCTTTTCTGATCCTGCAGCTTCATGATGTCTGACAGAGTCATTCTGAGCTCCATCCCTATGTCTGTAAAGTCCATGGTCTCTAAATCCCAGGTCTCAGCTCCCAGGTTGGCTTCTCCCCATGGACCCTGGGGCTCTGCCCTATCTTTCTCACTGTCATAGTGCAGGAAGAGCTTTCCATCAATGTATCCCTCAGCGATGAATCGTGGTTGCACAGATCTCCTGGGAGACCACCGTGATGTTATAACGAAGACTGTGGAGTCCTGTGGGAGGAGGAAGCCAAAGATGAATCTTCTCCTAGAAATAACTGCACATCAAACATGTAATAGAAGGTTCTGTGGTCTTGAACTCCCTGAAGAGTGGTACAAGTGTGTGCCCATGGAAGTGTGGAGGGAACATGTAACATTCACAAGAGGTTAGGGTTAGAAAACATCACAGGAAAAGGGCCAGTGCTGGGAGAAGTATCAATATGGGGAAAGGACAGAGTAAGTCCAGTAGAAAAATCAAGGATTTAGGTCAGTTATGTGAGCCAAAGAGATCCCACTGTAGTCAGGGAAGCAAAGGGGGAAGTTCAAGGCCAAGGAGCTGGGCACTTAGACCAAGAACAGTGTGAGGCCTGGGGGAGCTGGGGAGGTAGGAGGGTAAGAGGAACAGGGAGATGGATGGTGGTGAGGCCTAGGATTGGTGAGGGGCATGGGGCATGGATGAACTTGGGTTACAGTAAGATCTAGAGAGGAGGGGAGGACCTGTTTGTGGAGAGTGGTGATCACAAGGTCCCCAGGGGAGAGGGCTTGTGAGAGATGAGAACTTGGCGAGGGCCTAGACAGTTGGCAAGGTCCTGGGGTGAAGGTAGAGATACAGACAGACCAGGGAGGAAGGGGGTCCAGCACCTTAGGGGTTAAGAGAGGAAGGAGGTCATAAAGTGTTAGGTTTGGGATGAAGGCTTGGGGAAGAGCTGCACTGGACCAAAGCCTGTGGTGGGAAGGGCCAGGAGCAGACATATGCATTGGAAAGGGAGAAGAGGGTACGGAGTATCGAGACCTAGGGAGAGGTCTATGGACTAGGGGCTGCATGCTGCTCTTAAGGGCCAATGATTGTTAGCTCTGGACTCCCTGTAGTGAGGGCTCAAGTGAGTGGGGATGAAGGGAAGACCAGCTGGGCAAAAGGTACCATCAGGAATTCAGGGTGAGACATGGAGATCGGCAGCGAGCACCCTGTGTTCCCGGTTGCTTGCCGCATCCCCTGCCCCACACCCCATCCACCCAGCAAGTGGTAAAAAGTGTCATGTCTTCCCGGTGGCCCACCACAGCCCCCTCCTATTGCCCTGTGCACTTGGTGAGTGGCAGAGAGTGCCCTGTGTTCCCAATTGTCTGCCACACCCCCCGCCTACCAACTCCTGCAGCCCCCACACCAAAACTATGAGTGGCAGAGAGCACCCAATGCTCCCGGTCACCACCACACCACCCCTCCACCTCACCCTCATGTTGCATGGCAAAGAGCATTTCTGTTTCCCCAGATACCCACCACAGCTACCCCACCCTACTCCCACCCACCTAGTAGATGCCATCACACATTCCCATGCCACTGGACCGACAACAAGTAGCATCCTATGCCTGCCCAGCCAACTATCAGCCACCCAACACACTCGGTGAAAAGCAATATGCACTCACCCTGCCCACCGTTGCCCCACCCACCTGGCCAGCCCTGATATATCAAAATAAAACAAAAAATCAGGACAAAACAAACAAAAATATAATCAATATATAAATACAATAATAAATAAAATAACACCTTAATGTCTCGAAGACAGCAAACAATAACAAATCATGAAAAAACAGGATAAGATGGCTCAAATAAGGGAGCAAAAAAAAGGGGCAGAAAACCTTCCAGAGGAAGAAATGGTAATGGAACTACCTGGTAAGGAATTCAAAAGATTTAGGTATAGGATCCTCAAAGATATCAAGGAAAACACAGACAAAACCCTAGATGAATTCAGGAAAACAATATAAGAAGAAAATGACAAAATAAATAGATAATTAGAAACTATATGAAAACAACAACTAGAAATCCTGAAGTTTAACAATAAAATATCAGAAATAGATAAGTCAATGGAAGGACATAGAAGTAGAATTGAATCAATGGAAGAAAGAGTCAGTGAAAAGAGGACAAATCCCTTGACACTAATCTATTTGAGGAACAATCAGAAAAAAGAAGGAAGAATAACAAAGAAGGCCTAAAAGTTACATGGGACCCAATCAAGGGGAAGAATTTACACATAATTGGAATTTCAGAAGAGGAGGAGAGGGAAAAAAAGCACGTAGAGAATTTTGGAAGATTTATTGACAGAAAACTTCCCTAATATTATGAAATATGAGAAGGTTTTCATTCAAGAAGCTCAAAGAACCCCATACAGGATAGATCCCAAAAGAAAGTCACCAAGACATATTGTCATGGATTGCATTGTGTCCCCAAAAAATAACTCTCAACTTGGCTAGGCCATGATTCCCAGTATTGTATGATTGTCTACTATTCTGTCATCTGATGTGATTTCCCTATGTGTTGTACATGCTATCACTATAATGTAATAAGATGGATTAGTGGCAGTTATACTGATGAGGTCTACAAGATTAGATAGTGTCTTAAGCCAACCTCTTTTGAGATATAAAAGACAGCAGCAAGCAGAGACATGGGGGACCTCATACCACCAAGAAAGCAGTGCCAGGAGCAGAGCGTGTCCTTTGGACCTGAGGTTCCTGCGCTAAGATGCTCCCAGACCAAGGGAAGATTGATGATGATGACTTTCCTCCAGAGCCAACAGAGAGAGAAAGCCTTCCCCTGGAGCTGATGCCCTGAATTCGCACTAGTAGCCTACTAGACTGTGAGAAAATAAATTTCTCTTTGTTAAAGCCATCCACTTGTGGTATTTCTGTTACAGCAATACTAGATGACTAAGACAGAATGTAGTACTGAGAGAGTGGGGTGCTGCTCTGACATATACCTAAAATGTGGAAGGGGTTTTGAAACTGTGAATGGATAGGGCACCGGCAGAAGCAGAGAAGCGGCAGTGGCAGAGAACCAGCAGCAGCAGAACCAGGCGACCAGTGCGACACAGTCCTGGAGCCAACCCGTGGAGCAAGAGAGCTGAGTGTCTGTGTGCAGGAGGCTTCCTGGTGGAATGGGGTGCCTCTGGGCACTTATTGGTGGAGCTACAGAGCTTTGGAACACTCCCCCCAGCAGGGCAGATGTGGGCATGGGGCCTGAAGAGTGGAGAGGCCAAGAAACCAGGAAGCAGAAGCTGAAGAGACAAGAAACACAAGAAGCTGAGCTGCCTCAGTCTCAAAAGGTATGGCCATGACCTCATGGGTTTCAAAGGGTAGAGCCATGGCCTCTGGTGTTTCTAAGGGTGGAGTCACCACTCAGATGGAGTAGGAGAATGGTGCACCTAAAGCCGAGGGAAAAGAGTTGCTGACCCAGTGGGCCTAAAAGGCAGAGCTGAAGCCCAGGGCTGAGGGGCCTCCACTCAGAATCCAGAGAGTGTGGCCAATACGTAGAGTCTGGAGGGCAGGGACATTGTGTAAATTGTCTCAGAGAACAGAGGATTATTTTCAAAGCCTTGAGAGCTAATGTGATGTGTTCTGCTGACTTGCTTGCTGCCTGTTATCCTTTCTTTTTCTCCAGTTTCTTCCATTTGTAATGGAAATGTGTTGCTTGTGCCTGTTCTGCCATTGTACCTTTGAAAGCTTTGCTTATTCCTTACCAATTTGGATGCCCTTTATTTCCCTTTCTTGCCTTATTGCTCTGGCTAGGACTTCCAGTACAATATTGAATACTAGTGGTGTTAATGGACATCCTTGTCTCATTCTTGTTCTCAAGGGGAATGTTTTCAATTGTTAACACCACAAAAATAAATAAATAAATAACAAGATGGCAGCAGTAAATTCATACCTATTGATAATCATACTGCATGTAAATGGTTTAAATGTAACAGTCAAGAGACAGAGAGTGGCGGAATGGACTTTAAAAAAAGACTGATCAATATGTTCCTACAAGAGACACATCTTAGACACAAAGACATAAAAGGTTAAAAATCAAAGGATGGAAAAAAATATATCAAGCAAACAGTAACCAAAACAGAGCAGGAGTGGCAATATTAATCTCTGATACAACAGACTTTAAGTCAAAATCCATTATAAGAGACAAAGAAGGGTATATACTGATTAAAAGATCAATTAGCCAAGAAGACATAATCATGATAAATATTTACACACTCAATGACAGAACCCCAAAATACATAAAACAAACTCTAAGAGAATTGAAAAGAGAAATAGACAGTTCTACAATTACAGCCGGAGACTTTAACACACCACAGAATTCTACAGCATATCAAAAAAATAATACATCACGATCAGGTGGGATTCATACCAGGGATGCAAGGGTGGTTCAACATTAGAAAATCAATCAACATAATTCAACACATAAATAAATCAAAGGACAAGAATCATCTGATCATCTCAATCTATGCAGAAAAGGCATTTGATAACATCTAACACCTTTTCCTGATAAAAATTCTCAGTAAAATAGGAATTAAAAGGAAATTCCTCGACATAATTAAGGGCATATAGACAAAACCACAGCCAACATTATTCTCAATGGAGAGAGATTGAAAACATTCCCCTTGAGAACAAGAATGAGACAAGGATGTTCATTAACACCACCATTATTCAATATTGTACTGGAGGTCCTAGCCAGAGCAATAAGGCAAGAAAGGAAAATAAAGCGCATCCAAATTGGTAAGGAATAAGCAAAACTTTCCTGATATGCAGATGACATGATCCTATACATAGAAAACCCCAGACATTCCACAAGAAAGTTACTGGGACTAACAGAAGCATTCAGCAAAGTGGCAGGGTACAAGATCAACATATAAAAATCAGTTGGATTCCTCTACAGTAACAAGGAGGATTCTGAAAAAGAAATCAAGAAAACAAGACCATATACAATAACCCCAAAAGGATAAATTACCTAGGAATAAATCTAACCAGGGACCTAAAAGACAAGGAAATCTGCAAAAAAATTACTGCAAAAAAACAAAAGAGACCCACATAAATGAAAAAACATACCATGCTCATGGATTAGAAGACTCAACATTGTGAAAATGTCAATACCACCCAAAACAATCTATAGATATATTGCAATCCTGATCCAAATCCCAATAACATTTTTAATGAAATGGAAAAACTAATCTCCAACTTTATACAGAAAGGAAAGAGGCCCCAAATAGTTAAATCATTATTGAAGAAGAAAAACAAAGTAGGAGAACTCACACTTCATGATCTCAGAACTTACTAAAAAGCTACAGAGGTCAAAACAGCCTGGCACTGGTACAACAGACACACAGACCAATGGAACAGAATTAGAACCCAGAATTAAATCCATACAGCTATAGACAGCTGATCTTTGACAAAGGGGTTGAAGTCCATTCAATGGAGAAGAGATCATCTCTTTAACACATGGTGCTGGCAAAACTGGGATATCCACTTGCAGAAAAATGAAACCAGATCCATACCTCACACCATACACAAAAACTAACTCATAATGGATCAAAGACCTAATGTTAAACCTAAAACTATAAAGTTCCTGGAAGATAACATAAGTACAAAACTAGGGGTCCTAATCTGTAGCATAAATACACTGTCAAACATAACTGAAAATGCAGCAACAACAGAAGATAAACTAAATAACTGAGACCTCCTAAAAATGAAATACTCATGCTCATCAAAAGATGTTACCAAAAGAGTAAAAAGGGAACCTGCAGAAAGGGAAAAAAAATTTTGGCAATGACATAGCCGACAAGGGTCTAATCTCTAAAAGTTATAGAAAACTTCAACGCCTCAGCAACAAAAAGACAAACAATCCAATCAAAAAACAGGCAAAGGACATGAACAGACACTTCACCAAGGCAGACACTCAGGTGGCTTACAAACACATGAAGAGATGCTCGTGATCATTAGTCATTAGAGAGATGTAAATCAAAACTACATTGAGATACCATCTAACCCCTGCAAAAATGGTACTGATCAAAAAAAAGGAAACAACAAATGCTAGTGAGGTTGTGGAGAGATTGGAACTCTTATATACTGCCAGTGGGATTGTAAAGTAGTACAACCATTACGGAAAATGGTATGGCACTTCCTCAAAAAGCTAGAAACAGTAATACCATATGATCCAGCAATTTCACTCCTAAGTATATAACCTAGAGAAATAAGAGCCGTGACACAAATAGACATCTGCACACCCATGTTAACTGCAGCATTATTCAAAAAGATGGAAACCTAAGTGTCCATCAGTGTATGAATCGATAAACAAACTACAGTACATACATACAACGTACTACCACAGCACAATAAAGAATAGTGATGACTTCGCAAAATATCTGATAACATGGATGAATCTGGAGGACATTATGCTGAGTGAAATAAGTCAATCACAAAAGGACAAATACTGTATGATACCACTATTATAAAGAGTCAAGAACAGATTCACACATAAAGCAACATTCTTTGATGGTTACCAGTGATAAGAGGGAGAGGGAGGGAGAATCACTTACTTGATAGTGATAATTAAGTGTTAATTCCGGTGAAAAGAAAGGCAATACACAATATGGAGGAAGTCAGCACAATGTGACCAAAGTAAATGAAGACACTGAGAGGTTTGCAAGAGTAAAGGACAACTACGGTAAATGCTATAACATGTACAATTCTGCAACAACAGTAATAGCAATCAAAAGTTTGTTGATGGTTATGTAGGTAGATACGTATGCTATATAAGTGTGGGAGGGCGTATGGGAGTACACGCTTGTGCATATATAGGTATAGTTGTGGGTATTTGTACATACATATTTGTATTGCTGCATAGATATTTATATATATATGCTTGAGCACACTTACGGAAATTCCTTAGACATATCCAGACACCTCGTGGGACTGAGTTACTGGGCTTAAAGGCTAAGAAGCATAGTCTCGGGGGACATCTAGGTCAATTGGCATAACATAGTCCATAAAGATAATATTCTATATCCTAGTTCGGTGAGTAGTGTTTGGGGTCTTAAAAGCTTGCGAGCAGCCATCTAAAATACAGCTATGGGTTTCTTCTCCTCTGGAACAAAGGGGAGTGAAGGAAATCAAAGACTCAAGGAAGCAATTAGTCCACAGGCCTAATGGCACACACAAAACACAGCCTTCTCTAGCCTAAGACCAGAAGAACTAGATGGTGCCCAGCTACCACTAATGACACTCTCCAACCAAGGACACGACAGAAGGTTCCAGTTAGAATGGAAGAAAAATGTAGAATAAAGCTCAAACTCATAAAAAAAGACCAGACTTTCTGGACTGATAGAGACTAGAGGAACCCCGGAGACTACTGCCCTAGATCCCTTTTAACCTGGAACCGAAGCCACTCCCAGAGGTCACCTTGCAGCCAAATAACAGATTGGCCTATAAAATAAACAATAACACCAGTGAGGAATGTGCTCCTTAGAACAATCAACTATAGGAGACCAAATGGGCAACATTTGCCCAAAAGCAAAGATGAGCAGGCAAGGGGAAGCGCGGAGAGTGGAGGGGAAGGCAGGATGGAAATGGCGAGAGTGCTGACACATTGTGAACATAGCAACAATGTCACGGAACAATTTGTGTATAAATTGTTGAATGAGAAACTAATGTGCTGTATAAAGTTTCACCCAAAACACAATAAAATGTTCAAAAAAAAAAAAAACAAAGAAGACAGAGTAAGAGAAAGATGAGAGGGGACTTAGAGGCTCTTGTAGGAAATGGCCCAAAAGCCAGGAGGGGAAGGGCCTGGGGTAGGAGAGAGAGGAGATGAGAGTGAGGACACAATAGAAACAGATCAGAGAACTGAAGACAGGAGAAGACAGCAAGGAGAGGGGAGGGCAGGGGGTATAAGAAATGAGGGTTGGAGTGAGGAGAGACGCTGGTGTGGGGACACAAGTGTGTGAGAAAATCAGAGTTAATCTTAGGGTGGTGGGGGAGAATCAAGAGGGGAGAGGACCCCCAGGAACGGGAGACCAGGAGAGAGGTGAGAGTCCACAGCAGAGAAGTCTCTAAAAGAATCCCCTGACCACTGAAGCCTTCAGACTCTAACCTCCCTCAGTGTGAGTGTCTGTCTACACAGCAGGAGGGAGAGTGGTTCGGGCCTGGGTCCCCATATGTGCTCTTGGTTATGGGAATGCACCCACCCCCCTCCTCCCGGTACTGAGACACCTGTGAGTGAAGTTGCGCTGGGATCCTTCTTGTTACCTGACGAGAGAAGTGGGAAGGGAGCTGAGCTGCTGACTCAACCAGGAAGCTGAAGGGGAGACGGGACGCGGTGGTGGTGGGTGTGGGGTGCGCCTGGGTCCTGAGAGCTCCTCACACAGGGCGGAAAGTGGTTTCCTGAGCTTCACAGAGCCAAGGGCCCTGAGTGTCATTCAAAGGAGCAACCTAGGAGGCGGCCGGGACCCCAGGGGCCTCAGATAACTGGGCTGTCTGCAAAGCAAGCCAGCAAGAAGGCATGGAGATCTTGAACGGGAAGCAAGTCCAGCTAGTACTAAGAAAAGGCGGCAGGAGGGGAAGGAAGGTGGATGCGAGACCACAAAGAGCACCAAAAAGATTTGGAAAAGCCGGATACTGTAGGATGACAACGGGCCATTACAGCCCCGACTCCACCACAGACATCCCACCAGAGACCCGCTGGGGCCAGATCAACGCTCCCGTGAGCTCACAGAAACCCTCCTGAAGCTTGGCCGAGGACCGCAAGGAACCCCACTCACCAGCGGCAACGTCCAGGGGCGAGAGACAGGCAGCCCAGAATAGGACCGGCAAGACTAGGCACACCCCCATCACGGTCAACGCCGCCTCGATCCCAGCTGAGCTGAGTACGGCGTGCCGCGGGGTATAAATGGCCTGCAATACCCGCGAGAAGCCGCTAAACCGACGATAACAACTTTCCATCCGCGCCCACGGGGCGGAGCTACACTTGTGATAGCTAATTGGAAGTTCCAGTGAGCCTATTACTAAGGAGACGTGCCCAAACGCCGGCAGGCCTCCGCCCCTTCGCCCACCCGGCACTGAAGACCAGCGCCTGCTACTTCGGCCTTTCCAGGTAGGTTAGGAGCCCTGGTGGCGCAGTGGTTAAGAGCTTGACTGGTAACCGAAAGGGCAGTGGTTGGAATCCACCAGCCGCTCAGCAGGAGAAAGATGTGACAGTCCGCTTCCGTAAAGATTTACAACTTTGGAAACTCTACGGGGCAGTTTTACCTTGTCCCATAGGGTAGGTATGAGTCGGAATGGACTGGACGGCAGTGGGTTTGGTTTAGGTAGGTTAGATGGCACGGGAGCGCGCAGCCAAATGGTGCGGGAACAGGGCTGAGCAGGTGAGCGCTGGGGCTCTAATCCAAGAAGCACGTCCAGACCACTGCCACCCTCCCCGAAAAAGCGACACCCCGCCTGCAAAGCCGCGCCTATCTCCCCAAGCCACCCGACTGCCTCACTCTCGCTTTGTCATCCAGGATAAATTTCAACAAGAGGCAACCCGCTGGTTATTCAGTCAACACGCCCTCCCTGAACTGCTCAAAGCCTTACTGTCAATGTCAGCACTGACCCCCTGTTTGCAGATTTTAGCCACCCCTGCCTCTCAGAAGCACCTTCCACAGTTGAATCAGGCTCCAAAGTCCCTTAGACGTTTCAACGATTATAATCCCTCCCTCCTCTCAATGACTCGGATTCCACCAGGCCTCCTGCTTCTGGCCACGTCCTGTGTCTGTGCTGGCCCAGGGCAGCCTTGCTACTTAGCCCCTGGGTGATCCCAAGACCATTGAGGTGACTCCTCATGGTCTACACCAACACCAGCCTCTCTGTAGACTCCAGTTTCCAATCCCCCTTAGGGATATCTGTGTCTCCAAGGCCCAATGCCCTCAATCCCAACAGGTCGATAGCGAAACCCTGCACCTATCCCACAACACCAGCTTCTTCCTCCCCGATTTTATCAGCATCACCATCCTAGGTCCCTTCTGACTCCCTCTTTCTCTTGCCTCTCATGTACTCAAAGGCAGCTCTTCCACCCCTTTTCCAATCCCTCTGCCACCACCCAAATCCAGGCTTTCATCTCATTTCAGTCTAGAATAAATACTGCACAGGCTCCTAAAAACCATGCCTGCACCAGATAAAACCCCAGCACTCCAAAGCCGTCTACAGCTCCCCGTCTGCTGAATTCAACACATAATGCCTCTGTTCCGCCATGGAAAGCGCAGCACAGCAGCGCCAACCTGCTGCCTGGCATCAGGCTTCATTTCTCTGGTGACATCTCCTCAGACTTGCTGTCAAAATGGACTCCTCCAATCTTACCCTGTTCACCAGGAGGCCACTGCTGAAGCAGTCTTCCTCACCCCTGCCTTCTGACCCGTCATCAGACCTCTCTACATCCTTAAAGATCATTCTAATTGGATAGTGGTGATGGTTGCACAACCTGGTGAATATACTGAAAACCACGGAATTGTACATTTTAAAGGAGAATTTTTAAATGAGAAATTTATAGTTTGTGAATTATATAATAGTACTAATACTAATGTCTTCCTGAAAGCTTTGCCTCATCCTGACACACCTCTCTTGGTCTTTGGAACATCTAGCTAGTGGTCCTCAAATGTAGCTATTTATTAAAACCACCTGCGGACTTTTTGAATCTTTATGCCCAGGCTATGGCCAAAATCTACTGAATGAGAATCCCTTGGTTTGGACCTAGGCCTTACCATCTTTGAAAGCTCTGGAGTGATTCCAGTGTGCAAGCAAGATTTAGAACCACCTGTCTAGCCCATGGTTTGAACCTCCCTAATGGCACCAATTGGGCCCTGCCTCACACTCCATCTTACAATCCCCCCACTAGACAATGAACCACCCCCCAGGATCAAGGAGTGTGTCCATTTCATCCCTGATTTGTCTGCATAGCCCAGTACAAGGCCTTGCACACAGGAGATGCCCAACACATGGTTTACTAAAGTTGAACTCTACCTATCATTCCTGACCATTCCCTCAAGACCCCTAGCCTACACTTTCTCCGTGGATGGAAGTAAGTCATGCATCCTAAACTTAAAACAATTCCTTAGGTTTTTACATCTGCATGTCTTAATTATTTAACTTGACCATCATGATTTATTTAGTACAGCAGGGATTGAGGGTCCTGTCCTCATTTGACAGACAAGAAAAATTCATTCTCAGATTGTTTTGATTGCTAGAGGTCACAGGGTAGTGAGGGGCAGAGAGGGAGATGGAACCCAACCACCCTGACAGCTGGTCCTGGGCCTTGTCCTCCATGATAGTGACTCTTCTCAGGGACTTCCAGGGGTGGCTGCTCCAGCAAACTCACTCAGCTTGCTCCTCCCCACACTTTTCAATACTTTAATAATAACAATAAACTAGATTTGTTCCAAGCCATTTAGAGATGAGTGCAACGAGACATAGAGCCAAATACCCCTTTCTGTGAAGGCTCGGGTTCCGGGTTTGGGTGCAGGATCCAGGCGGGCTGCCCCTCCTCCACCAACCCTCCGAGGTCAACAGCGGTAGGAAGCCCTCTCCCTGTCGGTCTCCAGACCCCTCTGCTCTGTCCCATAAACTTCCTGTTCTCCCTCCACTCTCGCCTTTGCACCAGGACTCACGAGAATAGGGGCGCGGAACGCAGAGCTCCGCAAAGACTTCAGTCGCCACCGCTGCGTCCGGAAAAGAGAACTGAAACCGCGCGTAGCAGTGGCTTGTCGTGAGACTCCGTCTGCCTTCTGGGCTGCGCCCGCTTTTTCGCCTCTGCCCGGACATACTTAGGTTACCGAGAGGACTGAAGTTCACCGTCACCCCACATAGGCCTAAAGAGAATAAAAATTGTTGATTGATGAAACAGAAAAATGGAGCTTATGGGAAAAACGGGTGGTGGGAGCAAGCTGCTTTTTACTTTCTGATTCTCAAACCCGATTTTGCTTGGCAGGCACACGAAGTGCCCGATGAGAACATGCAGACCTGGCCCCATCTAGGGCGAATTCCGGGTCTTAGGAAGGAATTCTCTTTCCAAGGAAAGAAATTCACTTCTCCACAATCCCTGATTCATCCTTGAGTTGTAAGGTTCAGCTGAGCAGTAAAGGTAGTACTAAGAATATCATCAATTTATAGACTAGTGATATATGTGTGTGTGTGTGTGTGCGTGTGTGTATGTGTGTGTATATATATGTATGGAGTGGAGTGATTGCAGTTCAGTAGATTCCGGCTCATAGGACAGAGTAGAAACCATAGGGTTTCCAAGGAGTGATGTGGATTTGAACTGACAACCTTTTGGTTAGCAGCCAAGCTCTTAACCACTACACCGTCACTGAT
>NW_004444231.1:1075994-1194436 GCF_000243295.1 Trichechus manatus latirostris | reverse complement strand
CCTATACTGTGACAGCACACTCCTCCTTTCCACCCCTGATTTCCCGTGTCCATTCACCCAGCTCGTAACCCTCTCTGCCTTCTCATCTCACCTCTGGACAGAAGCTGCCCATTTAGTCTCATGTATCTTCTTGAGCTAAGAAGCACACTCTTCACGAGTAACATTTTACGTCCCACAGTCCAGTCCAATCGTTATCTGAAGAGTTGGCCTCGGGAATTGTTTTAGTTCTGGGTTGACAGAGAGTCCAGGACCCTGCTTTCTGGGGTTCCTCTGGTCTCAGTCAGACCATTAAGTCTCGTCTTTTTACTAGAATTTGAGTTCTGCATCCCACCTTTCTCCTGCTTAGCAGCCAAGCTCTTAACTACTACTCCACCAGGGCTCCATATATATATGTATATATAATCACCACACCTGAGAGAAGGGAATAGAATCTTTCCTTTACACAGCTTATGAATTGAGTCCCTGAGAATCTACATGCTTGCCCTGGTTCACCGGAAATATTGGCCTTGTCACTTAAAGGACACTGAGCCTGTGAAGCCCACCTGGGCATGAGCCACAATGTTGAGGCTCCACAACAGTGGGAAAGGCAATGCCAGGGTCAGACCCCAGAAACCTTCACACCTGATGATGTCCACGTCCAGTGGAACACACCTGAAGGGTGGATCCAGCCAGGTGTGAGTCCAGCTCCTTCCTTCAGCCATGGGTGCAGATGGGTGGGCCAGTCAGCCACTGAGTGCAGGACCTGGTGTTCCTGGGACTATCTCTAATTTTTCTCCTGAAGACCTCACCCCTGCGCATACCAAAACTGTATATTCATTGGGGAATATGCTCTTTTTAGAAATACAAACAGGACTACTCTAACCCTTAAACCAAACACTGTCACTCCCAGTGAATCATCCCAATCAGGTAATCTTCTCAGAGTTGTAGCTGAGCATATGGATCCAAGGCACAAAGTCATTTTGGAGCTTGGGCCCAGCTGATCTGGAAGAGGGTCCTGAGAGGAAGCATTTTACCAGGTGGGCTCTGGGGGAGGAGATAAGAATGCCTGATGAGAGGAGAATGAAGACATATGAGACAATTTCAAAAGCAAAAGTCAGTAGTGTCTGTGACCCAACAAAGGGATTTGGAAAATGTCCTACCAGCCACTTTTGCCTTGTGGTTACCCATTCCAATTCCCTGTCTGCTATGCCATCTCAGGCAAAACACTTATTAAACACCTACTATATGCTGGGCAAAGGAGTCCCTGATGGCACCGTGGTTAAGCGCTGGGCTGTTACCTGAAAGGCCGGTCGTTGGAACCCACCAGCAGCTCTGTGGGAGAAAAGACCTGGCGATCTGCTCCCATAAAGATGACAGCCTAGGAAATCCTATCTGGCTGTTCTACTCTGTCCTATAGGGTCTCTGTGAGTCGGAATCAACTAGACAGCATACAACAAAACGAACATATGCTGGGCATTGTCTTTAGGAGAGTTTGTAAGAGGAACCAAGCACTTCCTGCCTTTGAGCTTGGCAGAGATTGGTAAGGAAATTATCACACAAGTAGTGTGACATGTACATATGCTTTGTGAACAAAGATGAGGACCATTAACCCTGATCAACAAGTCACAAAAACTTCATAAAAGACATTTCAGGTGAGGTCTGAGGTGTAACTAGGAGCCCAACAGATAAGAGATTTGGGAGAGCACTGACACAGGTGAGAATTGCTCAGCATCCAGGACCTGAATTTCTTTACCTGGGCCTGGCCAGGGTTCAGACTAAGCTAACTGAGAAACCTGGCCAGAAAGAGTATCATGAGCCATGAAGAGAAATGAAGTCCTGATACATTCTACACCATGGATGGGCATTGAAAACATTATGCTGAGTGAAATAAATCATACGTAGAATATCTAAAAGAGGTAAGCATATAGAGAACAAAGTTTATTAGTGGTTACCAGGGGCAGAAGGGAGGGGGAAAGATGGAGCTGTTCCTCAAGGGGCATTGAACTTTTGTTAATTGTGATAGAAAAATTTGGAAATGGATAGTGGTGATGGTTGCACAACATGATAAACGTAATTCATGTCACTGAATTGCGTGTGTGAAAAATGTGATGCTAACAAGTGTTTGTCTGTGTGTGTGTGCGCGTGTGTTTGTATCCGCTGCTGTCGAGTCGATTCTGACTCACAGTGACCCTACAGGACAGAGTAGAACTGCCCCAGGTGTTTTCTCCCCCAGAGTGGTTGGCGGGTTATCAGGCGAGCGCTTAAGCATTGCACCACCAGGGCTGCTTAGACTAGAGCTGCTGAAGTGTTTTCTTCTTTTCTAAATATTGCATCCTTGACCTCACACAGACACTAGAGGGCACTCTGAGTTTACCAGACCTACAGTATGGTGCCTAACCTCCTAGTGGCTTTCTCACTTACATTAAGATTTGGTAAATATTTCCTTCTCCAAACAAATTGCATGTGTTAATTAATCATGCCTTATTTTACCGTTTAGTGAATGAAAACAGACATATAAATAAATGTAACGCAATTAAAAAGCAAACAACATACTGAGTTCAAATGGTAGTAAACATCCATGTCTAAAGAGTGACATAATTTTTAGACAATTTGATCAGGTCCGTGGGTGGAGCAAATTGTTTGCACTTAACTACTAACCTAAAGGTTGCTGGTTCGAACCCACCCATTGATGCTGCAGAAGAAAGACCGGGAGATTTGCCGTCATGGTGACCTGCTTCCATAAAGATTACAGCCAGGAAAACCCTGTGGAGCTCAGCTCTACTCTCCCACACAGAGGGTCATCCTGAGTCAGAACTGACTTGACAGCAACAGGTTGGGGTTTTTTGGTTTGTCTTTTATCTTAAGACAAATGAATTATTTCTATTAGGTTTTTTCTTTTTTTTGTGTTTTAGATTTTTCATTTTGAGGGTTGTTTTGTTTTGTTTTTGTCTCTCTTGGAATTATCTTCCATGTTTTGACTTGGTTCAAAATTCAAAAGGTTCAAAAATGTTAAAAGTCTCTCTGTCTCACCCCTAATATTAGTTTCTTGCTTGTCTTCTAAGGACTGATTGCTTTTATGCATATATAAACAAAAATAAATGTACATGAATGTATTATTTTCCTCTTTTCACACAAATTTTAGCAGACTACATATACTTTTCTGTACCTTGTTTTTTTTTACCCTTAGCAGTATATCATTTCATGAATGAGGGAATGACGGTACATCACAAGCTTCCTATTTTTTTTTTTTTTGGTCTTCATGGTATTGCGTTGTATAGATAAGCAATGCTTTTTGGCCAGTCCCCTACTGATAGACATTTTGATTATTTCTAGTTTGTTTGTTGGTTTTTGCTTCTATAAACAATACTGCAATATGTAATTTCGAATAGATTCATTTTGCAAGTATACACATATGTTTTTGGACGCATTCCTAGAAGTGGAACTGCTGGGTATATACATTTTTAATTTGGACAAATGTTGCCTAATTGCCCTGCCTAGAAACATTCCCAGTTTGCATTCCCATCTGCAATATGTGAGAGTACCTGGTTTGGCAGTTATTTTTTAAATTAAAAAAATACATAGATACACATATTTGGGAGCCATCTGTGTATAGATGGTATTTAAAATCCTGGGGCTGGATTAAACTAGAGCAATTAGGAAGACCTTAGAGAGAAAAGCCAGCCACAAGCCGTCCAGGTAAAGCTCTCCAGCTCTTCAACATTTAGAGCAAAAGTAACTGGCAAAGGAGTCTGAGAAGAAGCAGCCAGTGCGGCAGAGAGAAAACGAGAACTGTATAATGTCGCAGAAGCTTCAAAAAAAGGGGAGGGGGTGTTTTAAGAAGAGAAGATGTATGAAATAATACAAATACTTTGTAGAATAATCTGATATTCTGTAATAAAGCAAAACATATGCACACATAAAACCAAAAAACCAAACCGCTTGCCGTCAAGTCAATTCCAACTCCTAGTAACCAACCCTATAGGACAGAGTAGAACTATCCCATAGAGTTTCCAAGGAGCTACTGGTGGATTCAAACTGCCAGCCTTTTGGTTAGCAGCTAAGCATTTAACCACTGTACCACCAGGGCTCCACATTATCTGGTAATTCCATTCCTACATACATATCCTAGGGGAGCTTGCCCACAGGACCAAGGAGAAAAGTCCCAAAATGTTCACTTCAGAAATATCTGTAATAGAAAACAACTAGAAACAACCTGAAGGCCAACATAGAGGGGATGAGATAAATTGTAGCATATTCATACCATGGAATAGTATCCAGCAATGAAAACAAATAAGCTATATGTATAAACATGGATTCAGCTCGTACACAATGTTAAAACTGAAAATGCAAGCTGCAGAATGATACATTCCGCAAGAATCCATTTATACAAAGTCTAAAGACATGCAAAACAAAAGGGTTAAAAAATTACTTAGTAAAAATATAGAGGTATACACCAAATTGAACAGACACACACACCACAGGTGGTTCTGGCTTTGCACAGTACCGTGTTAACTGAAACCTGAATGTCAGAACCATGCAAAGTAAGGTATATTTATATTATTTGTTTTATATACTACGTATAACAAAAACGTTACCAACTGACAAAGCTGGGGGTGGCTTCAGAAAGATTTCTTATAATTCTATATTCTTTTCTTTCTGCTAGAACTACTCGATAATATAAGTTGTGAAGTAAATTCACAGGAATTGAGCAAGAATAAATAAAGAAAAACAAGAGGATGGAGTGGTCCAATGTAGGGAAAGCTGCTGAGAGGCAAGGAAAGACGAGAACGCAAACATCTCCATTAGACATGGCAACACTGCGGATGTTAGTGACCTTGACGAGAACAATTTTCCTGGAGGAAAGTGAGTTGAAGCCAGAATGGAGGAGATAGAATGTGAAAGAAGGATGAGGAATTGTGGAGGCAGGGGCAAACAGGCCTAGGTGTCAAATACTGGGGGTGGGGCGGGCAAACCCAGAGATAGGGTTGAATTCTGAGCATTCTTCTTTTGGTCCAAAGCTTAGAGAAAGAGAATTAACATTTATTTAGCTCTTTACACAATCTTCAGAGAAATCTTCTCAAGTAGGTTTTACAAGTTGAGGCAGGAATTCCTCCAGCAGCCTCTGGGCCCCTCAGAGAAATTAAGTACTTTGCCCTCGTTTCTGAATACAAAGAAGAATAATGTGAGGTTCCTGGGGCCTGGGCCTGCCAATCTGAAGTATTATTCTCCATAATGTGTGAAAAATCGGTAGGTTTTGCCCTCAAGGGATTTTTTCCCCTAAATTCTTTGTTAGAATATTTGCAATATCTGTACCTGACAAACAACTCATGTACAGAGTATATAAACAACTCAGTAATAAAAAAAGACAAATAACTAACAACAACCCAAAAACATGAGTGAAAGGCTTAAACAGGCCCTTTATAAAGGACAGATACATGAATGGCCAACACACATATGAAAAGGTGCTGCTTACTGGTCATTTGGGAAAAAGCAAAATAAAACCACAATGAGGAGCCACCGCACAATGTTTAGAATGGCGAAAATTAAACAGATTAACAACTCTAAGTGTTGGCAAGGATGTGGAGCAGCCAGAACTCTCATCCATTGCCTATAGGGGTATAAAATGGAACTACCACTTTAGAGATCATTTGTAGGTTCTTAGAAAGTTAAACAAGTGCCTATGACTAGCATTTCCATTCCTTAGGTATTTACTCAAGAGAAATGAATATGTATGTCCATGAAAACCATGTAAAAAAAAAATGTTGAGAGTTGCTATATTTGTAATAATAAAAAACTGGGAATACCCCCAAAATGTCCAATTGTGACCCAATCATGTAATGAAATACTACTTAGCAATGAAAATGAACACACTGCCAACACATGCAATAAAATCGATGAATCACATAGACATTATGCCAAATGCAAAAAGCCATATGCAAAGGAGGCCATACCATGAGAGTGCATTGATACGATGTTTTAAAACAGGTGAGAAACTAAGCTGTGCCGATAGTCATCAGAACAGTGGTTTCTTAGCAGGAGAGGGGAGTCTGAATGGAAGGGGGCAGAAGGAACTGTCTAGGACAATGGAAATGTTCTGTATCTTGATAGGGATGTAGGTGACATGACTGTATTTATTTGTCAGAATTCATTGATTGGTACACTAAAGATCTGTTCATCTCATTAGAGGGAAATTGTACTTCAATTTAAAAAGATTAATTACAAAATGGAATAACTGGGGGCAAGACAAATGTATGAAGATATCTACTGCAGCATTGTAAAGGCAAAAACTGGAAGCAACCCAAAATCCATCAATAAGAGATGGTTTAAGTAAATAAGAGTACAATGGAATTCTCAATTTTTGTGGCTTCTTTTTTTTTTTAGAATATAACCTTGTATTTTCAGGTGTCTTTTTAACTGTTTATCTATCTCTTTTCTACTCCTTGAAGGTAGTGATCACCCCAAGGGTAGGTGTTTTGATCATCTAAAAATCAAATATTCTTCCCTGTTATTCCTGTAAACATATGAATCGTTTCTTTTTTAAGCTTCAGGACTCTATTTGGACACCTACCCCACTCCCTTTCAGTCTCTCAAATACCATCTGTGTGGGGCCAAGATCCCAGAGGAAAGGAAGGGGAGGCTGCACAAACAGGTGGCCTGGACACCTGCCAAGCTCCCAAACAGGGCCAAAGGGGAGCAAAGCAGAAAAAGCACCTCCATATTTCATTTAACAGAAAAGAATAAATGCAATACGTAATCACAGGATAATGATACAAGATCATACATAACTTCAAGCTGACATTTTGTGACCTGGAGGATTTCTGAAAAGAGGGAGATCGACTTGGGCCAAAAGAGACATTAAAGGTTTGGGGAGAAAAGAGGGAACTGAAGGGGAGAAAGGAGTTCACTTCTTTACCATACTCTATTTGCCAGAAACTTTATACTATCACCTTTAATCTTCACAATTCCCCTCTAAGGAGATCTATAAATTGAGAGGCAAGCATTTTAAGTAGCCAGTTCACAAAATCACCCAGGAGCAAAGTTGGATTGACACCCAGGATTGCCTGCCTCCAAGGTAGCCTAGTCTCCATAAACCACCTCAGGACCATGAAAAAAGGGAAGATTTTGAGGGGTTCATGAGATTGAGGACAGTGTGTTCCAGTGCTTCTTGTTGTTAGCTGCCACCAAGTGGATTCCAACTCATGGCAACCTCATGTGTGCAGAGTAGAAATGCTCCACACCGTTTTCAAGACTGTGTGAACTTTTGGAAAGTATCACCAGGCTTCTCTGGGTATGTTCAAACCACCAACCTTTCGGCTGGTAGTCAAGGGCTTATCAATTTGTGAAAGCACTGGAAAAGCAGCCCCTTCTCTTCCCATCCCCACAAACTATCTTCAAAGGACTGAAATGGTCCCCTCTGATACATCCAGCACTCCCCTCCCCCACCCCATAACAGTTGAAGAATAGGGGAGGAAGGAAGAAGAAATTGCCTTCCACTTCTTCCACTCGATCTTTCCTGGGGTCTCTGCATTTTCTGTTATTTATCCTTCCCCATACCAGCTCATTCACTTAACAATTAACTGAGTGCCGATTAGGTTCCAAGAACTGTACTTGCCTCTGGGAATAAGAAAATGAGTAAAATAGCCTCTGCCCTAAAGGAGTTTCCTCTCTAGACCAGAACAGAGACACTTGAATAGTTGCTCAATTTAACCCTTCTGTGTTAAATTAGGTCAGTGGGGGAAAGACAGGGATAATTCAGGCAAGGGGGCCTGGATAGAGCTGACCCATAGGGTATGGCATGTTCCAGAGCTCTCTTTATTGGAATTCAAGTATGGACACATGTAATAATGTCTTTCTAATTTAATTCCTTTCAGTCTTCCAGCAAGGTGGGCCAGATCATTCCAGAACAAGGAAGACAGGTGGGGTTAAGAAGACCAGTCCCCAAGGGCATTGGCCCAGGATGGTCAGGTTCCACTGGTCACCACTGCCCTTCTGGACTTCTCCTAGATGGAGCATTCTTCCAGACTTCTCACAGCTCTTGACAGCCTTCCCATGATGTTCACCATGAATTACATGGCCAGTCAGCCTGAGAGCCAGACTTGTTGAGAAATGAAGCCAACACTGGCCTTTGCTAAATTAATACCAAAAAACAAACCAGTTGCTGTGGAGTTGACTCCGACTCATAGCGACGCAAAGAGTGTGAGAGTAGAATTGTGCTCCATAAGGTTTTCTATGGCTGATTTTTTTGGTTGTAGATTGCCAGGCCTTTCTTCCAAGGTGCCTCTGGATGGATTTGAACCACCAACCTTTCAGTTATAAGCCGAGCTCTTAAGAGTTTGCACCCGAGGACTCCCTTTGGTGAATTAATAGGAAAGCAGAAACCTCTTTGAGGCAGAGATAGCTTGGCACTTCAGCCTCATTAAAACTTGAGTTATAAATCCAAATGGCCTGCAGGACCATGAACGGTCACTCAACTGATTAGCCGTAACATTTAGGGATGGTAGAGATACAGGGAAACTGTCATTCTTCTGTTTTAATGTTGGGAGTACAGTATATGCCATTGTTTGTGAGTGTAATATGAGAATATCCACCACTCCCTGACCTAGCAATCCACAGTGAGAAATATCTCCTATAGAAATAAGACACTTAAAGCTAAGAATATGTAAGAATATTAATTGCAGCTTTATTTATAGTGTTGAGCTGGAAACAACCCAAATGTCCATCAAGAATAGAAAGACTGGGTAGGTAAATTGTGAGACATCCATACCATGGACTATTTATGCAGTTCCCAAAAATGATGAGTTTAACCTGTACATGTGGAGGGGTGTCTATGAGTTGTACAGTAATATGAATAGTATTGTCCTATCTTTGTGAAAGCAAAAAACCAAAGCCTCAAATATGCGGATATCCATCTGTACCACCATTAGAGAAAGGTGTGGAGGGGCACATGGAGGGCTGTTGGCATGCTTATGGGGGCAGTTTGTTAACTTTTCCTATATACATTTTTGGATCATTCACCTCTAACAACAAACATGTTTACTTTTGGAATTTAAAATTTAGATATATCAAAAAACATCTTTGCATCTTCAAATGATCCTTGGACTGGAAGTGGAATTCGGGGATGGAGCTGGAGAAAGGCAAATATAGAAGCAGACTTTTACAAACATAACATTTAGTGGAGGGGGGAGTCTTAAAACAAACAAACAAAACACTCGTAATCCCACAGTGACCAAGAAGAAACAATTTAAACCTAGAACCCCAAAGTTACTAGTGGACCCAATCACCTTTTCCATCCAGGAAGGAGGCCTATTTCTGTCTCTGACCAGATTTACTCAGAGATTCAAGGAAAAGGGAAAATCCCACGTCCCCAGCAGCTACAGCCCAATAGGAGCTTCCCGGGTAGGGCTCCTGGGGCTGGACCAGCGGGTCCAGACTGCAGCCAGTGGTGAGCTAGGCCTGTGATGTCCACGGGGCCAGAAGCCAGAGGCTGGAGGTCAGCCGAGTTGTATGCCCCCCAGCCAGCCCTCCTGCTCCCCCTCATTCTGCTGCTGTCCTTGCTGGGGGTGGCTCATTCCGGAAGCTACGACAGTGAGTGCTGGTGGCCAGTGTGCCAGACCCTACTCTGCCTTCCAGCCCAACTTGCAACCTCCCTCCCTACACCTCCCACCCTCCCTCCATTAACCTCGCAGTGACAGGCCTGCCCAACAGGAAACTGAGGCCAGGTGCCTCCACACATCCCCAACGGGTGTCCTGATGGTGCCCCACACAGAAAATGAGTTGGGAGGAGGACACAATTGTGTAGATACTTTCCCTGTAGTCGCCTCAGCCATACCCTCCTTTCGCTTTCTGAAATCCAGACTGTGGCTCTTAAGAGGCCCCTTGCAAAGGCTTCCTGGAGCCCAGCCAGGGAGGACTGGAGGTGGAGGTTGGTGAGTGTCAGAGAAGACAAGACCAGGAGTAGTGTTACCTCTGAAACTGCTTTCCTCTCACAAGCAAATTACCCCAAATTCTCTTCCCCACACTGGAAACTTAAACTTAACCCCTACAGTTAGTCCTGGAGTCCCTGGGTGGTGCGAGGATCAATTTGTCTTCTGAGGTGTCTCTGGGTGGGTTCTGATCTGCCTCTGAAAGGTCACAGCCTTGAAAACCCTTTGGAGCAGATCTACTCTGAAAGGTCGGGTCACCATGAGCAGCCATAACTAAGAACAACTACGCAGTCCTACAGCATGGCAGGAGATAATAGAGAAAAAGTGAATGTTATATCAAATCGATTTTTGCAAACTTCTATTTACCGATCAACTACTTCATGCTTGATACTGGGGTTGCAAAGATGAATAAGTTATCTGTTCGTAAAGATATCTGTCTGGTAAAATAAAACTATTTAGCAAATTAGTGCAATAAAATGTTATAGATGCTATGGCAGCAGAACGTGTTAGGGTCTTGGGGCTTCCCAAGGAGGGAATGTGAATTCTACCTCTGGACATACAGAAAGGCTTAAAAGGAGGGAACTGACATGCACTGTTGGAAGAAAAGCAGGGTCTTGGTTAGACAGACCCAAGGGCGGAAGGGCACTCCAGGCAACAAGAACAGCCAGAGTGGGGAGTGGTTTCCTGGGAACCACAGGTAGATCTGAAAGACTGATTGGGAGTGGGGCTTATTGTTAGTTGCCATATAATTGATCTCAACTCATGGCAACCCCATGTGTTACAGAGTAGAACTGCTCCCTAGGGTTTTCTTGGGTGTACTGTCAAAGGAAGCAGATCTCCAGACCTTTCTTCAGCAGTACCTCAGGGTGGGTTTGAACAACCAACCTTGAGGTTAGCAGTCAAGAACAAACCATTTGTGCCACCCAGGGACCTTGGGAGTGGGGGTAGCATGGGCTGAATGAGAGCATATTGATTGTTACAGCGTTTATCTCTGTCATTGCTTTCTGGGCATTTACTAACATTAAATTGCTGAGTTTCAGTCATACCCCTTCATGGTATGTCTTATTTTCTGGGTTACAAATGAGAAAGGCAGGCTTAAAAGTTATGTTGTCTCCCTAAAGTCACACTGCTGGTATCTTGGTGAGCGAGGAATGTCAATCCAAGTCTTTTCTGACTCCAAATCTTAGGTGGGTTGCAGTTACCATATGAGCCAGGCCAAGAAATTGACTGTTTTTGAAGACACTGGGTAGGGTCTCATTGAAGGATCTCAGGCAGGGCAGTAAAATGATCGGATATGTGTTTGGGAAAGATTACTTACACAGCTGTGTGGAGGAGAAATGGGAACTGCTGGGGAAGTGAGAGAGGGAAGCACTGAGGAAGTATAGAGGTGGGTGGGTTTCTCCAGGAAATAACTTGTTGAATGAACAGAGGGTAGGACTAAGGAAGTGACTCAGGAAACTCTATAGTCACTGCTCAGGCACTGGAGCCAGTCAAGGAGGCTGAGGAGAAGAGCCAGAGAGCTTCCAAGGAGGAAAGCTACAAGAGGAAGCGAAATCCAGAGTCACAGGCTTCTGAGAGGCCAAATCAGATACGGGCTGAAAAGAGTTGGTGGATTGGCAATTAGGAAGTGGCTGGTAACCTTGCCAGTCCAGTATCAAGCTGAGGTGGGGGTGGCGTGGGGGGAAGGGGCGTAAGATCTGAGGGAGACATATATATTTTTTATTTACTAAGTGAAAAAAGAAAGCTGCACAACAGAATTTCATTTTGTTTTAAAAAGCAGGTTACTATAGTCATAAAAAATAAGCTGGAAAACAATTCACCAAGCTGACAACAGTGGTTATCTTGGGGAGGAGGGGTGTTGGAGGGCTATCACGTTCTTTGTGATACAATTCTGAGACAGTTCATGTAATTTTTTATCAGAAAGAAATCAAATAAAATATTTTTTAATTAAAAAGTGAGTGCGGATGTAATTAATGTCACTGAATTGTACACTTAAGACTGGTTGAAACAGCAGATTTTTTGTGGCATAAGTTTACCACAATAAAAAAAATAAAACAACAACAAAAAAAAGAGTGGGGGCTAAGAAAATAGAGAAGGGTAATTTATTCTAGAAGCTTGTTTGGGAAGAAAAAGAATGGGTTTAAAGGGAGAGATATTTCTGAAAAGGAACCAATAGTAAATTTTAAAATACTCACTTGGTGCTTTTTGGTATTACGTCTAATCCTCTAAGATAAGTATTATTTCCTCATTTTATACACGAGGAACGTGAGGCTCAGAAGTTAAAACAAACAACTGGACCAAAGCAAAAGCAAAGAAGTTTCCTAGACATATCCAAACACTTTGAGGGACAGAGTAGCTGGAGCCTGGGGACTATAGTTTTGGGGGACATCTAGGTCAATTAGCATAACATAGTTTATAAAGAAAATGTTCTACATCCCACTTTGGTGAGTAGCATCTGGGGTCTTAAAAGCATGCAAGTGGCCATCTAAGATACACCCATTGGTCCTATTCCACTCAGAACAAAGGAGAATGAAGAAAACAAAAAACACAAGGAAAATACTAGCCCAAAGGACTAAAGGACCATATGAACCAGAGACTCCACCAGCCTGAGACCAGAAGAACTAGATGGTGCCCAGCTAACACCAATGACTGCCCTAACAGGGAATACAAAAGAGAGTCCCAGACAGAGCAGGTGAAAAATGCAGAACAGAACTCAAATTCACATAAAAAGACCAGACCTAATGGTCTGACAGAGACTGGAGGAACCTCCAAAACTATAGCCCCCAGATGCTCTGTTAACCCAGAACTGAAATCATTCCTGAAGCCCACTCTTCAAACAAAGATTAGACGGGCCTATGAAATAAGAAATAATACACATGAGAAACGTACTTCTTAGTTCCATCAAATACAGAAGATCAGATGGGCAGCTCCTGTCCAAAAGCAGGATGAGAAGGCAGGAAGGGATAGGAACTGGTCAAATGGACACAGGGAACCTGGGGATTGCAACCAATGTCACAAAACAATATGTGTATAAATTTTTGAATGAGAAATTTACTTGAGCTGTAAACTTTCACCCAAAGCACAACTAAAAAAAAAAAAAAAAGAAGAAGACGTTGTTAAAATAGTGTCCAAAGTAGTACATCTCCTAAGTATCCTCTGAAGTGCTTGTTAAAAATACAGACTCCTGGGCTCATTTCAAACTCAAGTCAAGCTGTCAAGATGGGTGGCCTGGAAAACGAGCAGCATCATGATTCCTAGCCTCTGGCAAGCTTGGGAGCAATGCACTGTCTCAGGAGCCCTCCTACTTCTCTCAGGAGCTTGGTATTCTGGAGAGGATTTCCCTGCTCGAGAAACAATAAGCCAGTTGCTGTGAGTCAGTTCCGACTCATGGTGATCCCAAGTATGTCAGAGTAGAACTGTGCTCCGTAGGGTTATCGATGACTGATTTTTTTGGAAGTAGTCACTAGGCCTTTCTTCTGAGGTGCCTCTGGGTGAACTAGAACCTGCAACCTTCCCTTTAGCAGATGAATTAACCATTTACACCACCCAGGGACTCCTTCCCTGCTGGATAGAGGGGAATAACCAAGAATCAAAGGGAGGCAGGAGGGATTAGTTTTAATAGGAAAAAGGATGTCTGCCTCTGAAATCAGGAAAAAGTGAAGGAAGTACAGCTGTAGTTAAGTGTGCAAGGTGTGTATTTATGTTGTGAATTAGCCCACGATTTTCTAAAGTGAGAGTCAGAGGTCATCTCTGGATGAAAGGGGTACAGCAGCAAGATAGATGGTTTGAGGTGAGGCGCAAAGGTTTAGGGTAGCTGGTATGAGGAGCAGAAAGGAGGAACGGGCCTTCCCTCCAGAGTGGGCCGTCTCAGAAAGGCCTGGGACATGGAGAAACACCAGGAGTAGAGATGCTAAAACATTCCTGTTCCTAGAGAGTCATGTGAAGGCAGGATGGGAGCTGAGGGTGGAGACATCAGCCTCTGAGGGGTCTTGTTTAGCCTGCTAAGGAGCTTGAAAGTCATCCTAAGGACAAAAGGGAATCCTTAAAGGAGGAACAGGGTGGTATGCAGTGAGATAGATGTTTCAGGATAGATCACTTTGATTATATTAAAGAGGACAGATTTAAAACTCTTAAGACTGGAGGCAGGGAGACCAGTTACAAAGACCCTGGCTATAATCCAAGCAAACCATGCCATAACCTGAACTAGGGTTGGCTTAATGGGAGTAGAGAGGAATATCTAGGTTGAGAAATAGGAAGTAAAAAATAGGCAGGACTTTGTGATGTTTGAATCTGGGAGGCACTGAAAGAGGCAGCAAGCTGGGATAAACACCCATGGAAAGCACCGTAGCTGAGTGTTTGAATATATTCAGTTCTGCTATGGAAACGAGAACAAATGGGATGGATGAAAGTCAAAAGTGTTAACACAGATAAGTTAGTAATCTGTGAGACCTGCTAGACATAGATAAGTAGAACATATTTGTGTGAACAGAGATAGGGGTAGAAGAACAATTAGGCATGAAACATTCATGATACTCTAAATATATGAGGCATATGAGCCCCTCCATATTCATGAAGTCTTAATTTGACCATCCTTTGGTGGCATCTGTAGTGAACCATGTGCTCTCTCCCTGAGAAAAACTTATGGCTGCACATCAGGCTAACTGGTGGGTTACAGCTGTGGCAAGGCTACTCCCCCCTTCACCCCTCTATTGAGAAAGTGTATGTTTTGGCCCCAGGCACCTTCTATTGGGCCTTCTTGCTCTAAGCTCAGGTCCCCATAACCCCATCAGTTGAGAAGCCTGATGTGCCAGAGAGAGACAGGGCAGATGGATCTTGCCTAACCAAGAATTCAGGTTGTGGATTCTTCCATCAAGCTTGCACCATATCCTAAGTGTGTTAACATACCTTATCACTTTTTCCCTGTTCCTCACTACGTGTTTTAAATATATTTAACAAACCATGTGATCCAACCATCTTAATGTAGTCTATGAGCCCTTCTGTTCCATGACCTCTGGGATAGCTTCATGGTACTGTGCCAGGAGGCAACCATGGCATCACAGTCATTTCCCACACCACAACCCAGTTCGGCTATATGTGATGGTTGAGCTACCCATCAGGAATATAGGATGAGGGGCAGGTTTTTCCATGGTGGAGGCAAAGAGGATATGCTCTGGTTTGAATGTGTTATAGTTGAGATGATGTGGGACATCAAGTCAAGATGGCCATCAGGTGGTTGGATTATATAGATGGGAAGTGCAGGGAAGAGCTAGAGTTGGCTTTAGAGATTGAGAGTCATTGCTGTTTCAAACACTAAGCCTGAGTGAGATCCTTCGGGGAGATGAGAGTTCCCATTTTTGTTGCCCAACTCCAATCCTCTTACCCCCTCATTTGGTGCCCTAAAAAATAGTCATGTTGCCTCACCTTCTCATGGGAACCTTGTAAGATCTTCTCCCAGGCAAGACACCTATTAGAGATAACACTTTCCCGTCATTTCTTTTTCCTTCAGCAACCCACTCTCTGCACTATGATTTCTTTGCTCTTTCCCAGCCTAGCCCTGGGCAAGACCTGTATGAGGCCTCTGGCTACTTGGATGATCAGCCTTTCTTATGGTGCTTCAAGGAGGGTAGGTGGGCAGAGTCTCAGGCATCCTGGTCTCGGGCCAGGGACCCAGAGGCTTGGTAGAAGCCTATTCTCAGACTGAAGGCCAAGAACCCACCATCTCATAATCATCCTAAGGAGCATCATGGAGCACAACAACCAGAGCCAAGATGACTGAGGTGGGGTGGGGGATCAAGAGCCGTTGGGGAAGAAGAGGAGAATTAATACAGGCCTAAGATGAGGAGCTGTGCATTCATTTATTGCTCAACCACTATTTATTAAACTCTGTGCCAGGTGCTATGCTAGATATTCCACATATGGCACCGTGTCTCTAAGATTCTGATGCTATCTCTTCCTTCTGTCTGGCGGACTTAATCTCTGACTCCAAGCCCTAGTAATAGCCATGTACCCAATGGCACCAAAAGAATTGGATAGTGAATAATGGAAAGGGTAGGACATAAATACAATACGCCCACTGTTTCACCTAATCAAGGGACAAAACCAGTTGCTGTTGAGTCAACTCGAACTTATGGCTACCCCATGTATGTCAGAGTAGAACTGCACTCCACAGAGTTTTCAGTGGCTGATTTTTTCAGAAGTAGATCCAGGGCTTTCTTCTGAGGCACCTCAGTGTAGACTCTAACCTCCAACCTTTGGTTAGCAGCCACGCATTTTAACCCTTTGCACCACCCTGGGACTCTAAGGGATAGGGCTAGAGAATTCTCCATTATCTCTAAGCTCCACAGCTTCCCTTCTGGTGAAAAAAATCCAACTTTTTCCAATCCAGGGACTAGGACATACTTGGCCTTTTTCTAACATATCTACCTTCCCACCCCCACCAGTAGTTATAGGAACCTTGGGGACCTGATCAGGGTCCTGAGGGAAGAAAATGTTCAACCTACATCATTTTTCTCTTACCCAGCAAATATTTGAGTGCCTGTAAGTGTGGCTCATTATGCTAGTACCGATAATAAATATTACAATAGCAGCTGCTATTGTAATTCTTACTGGCAGGATTTACATTAACACTGACAAGCATTATCTCATTTGACATTTTCTTGGGAGGTATGGCTATTATCTCCAATTCCCAGCCGAGGAAAGCTAGGCTTAGGAAGGTTCAGTAACATTTGCCATGGGTATAAAGCCAGTAGGAGGCATTGAGTTCTGGCATTTAAACATTATGCTGTGCTAGGCAAAAGGCCCTGGGACCCTGCCTTCCAGGAGGGTTCAGTGTGGTGGGGAGTGTAACTAAGGAGGATACTGTGTGGTATCTGTATATGCATGGCATGCTGGGAACACAGGCAGCAACCCCTAGCTGCTGCAGGGGATGGAGGGTGCGATACAGCATGACTTCACTAGGGAAGTGCATGACAGAGAAGATAGGTCTTGGTGGATGAGAGGTTTATCAGGCTGAGAAGGGAATTGCAGGCGTTTTGGGAGATGGTGGGAGTGGAGGTGGAAAGGGCTACTGTTTTGCTCTCCTGTGACTCTGGAGTTCTGGGCTTTGGCATTTCAGGGTCATACACCCTCCAGACCATGGTGATCTGTGAGTTGCTCAGGAACAGAACAGCTGGGGACACTGGTGATACAACTATGATGGCCAGGACTTCCTTCTCAGCACCGTTGAATCTTTCAACTCCAGTAAAAGCAGAAACGCAGATGGGGAAGTGGGAAAGGAGCAATCCTTCCTGACCAAGAGTTGCATCTATCCTCTCCGGAAATGCCTGGAAGCTGGGGTGTGTATCCAAAAGAAGTGATAGATGTGGACTGATCATTGGTGAGGAAGGTGGAGGGGCTGCGGGTCCTGGGGGAGGGATGGAAAGCAGCCTCCTCAGCCAGCCCCAGAAACCTTGTTTTTTCCCTGTGTCCTGTATGACCACTGTCCCATCCTTACCAGCCCAGTCATTCTGCTTTCCTTCTTTCACATATGCTGGGTCAGCCCTGTCTCCGCTTGGTGTTCAAGTTCTGACCCAGGGTGCACACCCAAGGGCACATATGGCTGCATGTCTGACAGTCATCATGGAATGCAGGGTGAATGGTGCCTGGTAGTAGCCCTGGCCTGGTGTGGAGGATGCATGGCAGTCAGGCAAGACCAGAGGCAGGGTGTCCCTGGTCTAGCAGAGTCTCTAGCTCTCCTTTGCCACCACGCCTCCCTGTAGCACTAGGGTGCTCCCTACCCCCATGCCCTTGCATGTGGCCTTCCACCAAGCCCCTGGAAGGGAGCCCATCCCAACATGCTGGGCCCTTGGCATTTCTCCTCCAGTAGTCCAGCTAACCTGGTTGAGGGATGAGCTTCCCCTGAACACCAAGTCCTTGGGGCCTCAGGCCGTCTGACCCCAGGGGGTGGGACCGCTCAGAGCCAGCAGTCCACTGAGATCCCTTTTGAGATGAGCAGAGTCTCTCCTACCTGGAGGAGCACCAGGCCAGTGCTGTGTTTCTGCAGGACCTCAGAAGAGCAGACAGGGTGGCTCTGGAAAACGGGAAAGGGTGGGAGTCCAGCCCTGGGGCTGTTCTGTCAGCAGCCCACATGCTCTTACCTTTCAGAGCCTCCTGGTTTTAAGCACCCACTAGCCTGGATCTTCTGTGAGGTCCTGGCTTCCGCAGTGGTCATTGTGGGAGCTGTAGGCACCTATCTCAAGATACCAGGGAAGAAGATCAGGATAATAGGTATGTTAAGAATTTTAGAGCTGGAGGTGATCTTAAGGATGCCTGGCCTCTCTCTCTGGGAGGATGAGGCCCCAGATAAGCATTTTAGAGAAGAGCAAGGGAGAGAATATGAATAGGGAAGGGAGTAGATTAGGGTCTCTGTTTCCTCTCTAGTTTTTGACCTGGGTTGCCTCCTCCCAACACGCAGACACACACACACGGACAACTCACACTCTCTTTTTTTGTGAGAAATTTTACCTTCTCTTTCTCCTGGAGTGTGTTTCTTGTCAACTCCCAAGCACTGAAAACCAAATCAAAACTGGGCTCCCAAATTCCTCATCATATCTTGATCAAAATTGAGGGGAAAACCTCCAGATTTCCCAGAAAGTCTGCTTAGAGGTGGGGTGCGGGGAAGGCTTGTGCCAACATCTCACTGAGTGCCTCCCCTCCCACTCCTCCAATCCCAATTTCTCTTTGCAGGTATGCAGAGAAAAATCTACATTCCCATGTCAAGGAAGTAGACAAGTAGACAGGCGTGCACATGATAATGGGGTCATAATTTTATGGCTGATTTGGATTTAGAATTCATTGAGCCCAGTTCCTTTTTATAGATGAGGAAACTAAGGCAAAGAAAGGGGAGGTGCCATTAGCTGGAGAAGTCAGAACCAGAGCCAGAGCCTAGTACCCTGGTCTACCAACTCTTAATTTATTCCTGACTGCTTCTCCCAGCTTCACCACCCTCACCCCTTACCTCTCTATCTTCCTGCAGACTACGACCAAGAGCTGACTTCTTTATCTGAGGTAAGAGTGTCTGGGTTTGGGTAAAGAATATATTGGGATGCAGGCATGGTAGGGATGTCAGAGGGTCAGTTGTTGAGAAAGGCGGGGTCAGTCTCCGTGAGCAGCGGGATACGCGTAAACTGAGGTGCAGAGAGGTAATACCCAAGGTGGACAAGGCCTGAATCCTTTTCTCAGCCCTTCTTTCCTTCCCTTTCTTTTGCCTTCAGATTGACAGAATCCAGGAGTCAGAATAAGTAGTTTCCTACTCTGGTTGTTATCGATTGTATTGTGTCCCCCAAAATATATGTTGTAAATCCTGTGGTTACAATCTCATTTTGGGAATGGGTTGTCCTTGTTATGTTAATGAGGCAGGATTAGTGTAGGGTGTATCTTGAATCAATCTCTTCTGAGATATAAAAGAGATTAAACAAGCAGAGATGAGGGAAGACAGATGTCAAGCCACAAGAAGATTGCCCAGGAGCAGAAGCTCAGAAGAGACAAAGACCTTCCTCCAGAGCTGACAGAGAGAAAGCTTTCAGCTAGAGGGGACACCCTGAATTTGGAGTTTTAGCCTCCTAAATGTGAGAAAAAAAAAAAAAGGCTAGATTGCCTTGAAGAGACTGTGGGTAGAATTATGGACATCAAAGTCAATTCTGGTGAGAGCTCAGAAGGAAGTGAGTTGAACTATAGAGAAAGTCTCTCTTGTTTTAGAGAATACATATGGCACCAGCAGCAGAATGTTGTTAGAAACGTGGACATTAAATGTGCTTCTGGGTAGGCTTTAAAAGAAAATGATGAACATGTGATTGGACAATGGAGGAAGGGAGATGCTTTTCATGCCGTGGCAAAGAACTTGTCTGAATTGTGTTCAAACGTTTGGTGGAAGGTAGAATTTGTAAGTGATGAACTTGGTTATCTCGCTGATGAAATTTCTAAGCAAGATCTTAAAGGGCCACGTGGTTTCTCCTTGCTGCTTATAGTAAAATGGGAGAGGAAAGAAATGGACTTAAGATGAACAGCACAAAATAAAAACAGAGCTTAGACATTTGGAAAATTCTGTTGTATAAAGTAAGGACATGTATCCTAGAATGTTCAACAAGGACGTAGCTACACAATCTTTTGTTAAAGAGATTAAGCCTGTGACTGGTGGATCTAACCAACTACCACAGCAGAAAACCCATTAGCTTAGACTGAAGAAAACCAAAAAACCCACTGCCAGCAAGTTGATTCCAACTCATAGTGACCCTATAGGACAGGGTAGAACTGCCCCCATAGAGTTTCCAAAGAGCACCTGGTGGATTTGAACTGCCAACCTTTTGGTTAGCAGCCATAGCACTTAACCACTACACCACCAGGGTTTCCTTAGACTGAAGGGGACAGAGAAATAAGAAAAGAAAAGAATACTGTCTGCCTCTTGGAATTCTACAGGCAGGAAACAGGCCAAAGGAGCTACATCTGTTGTTCTCCAAGAAAAGAAAAGGACCATCCCTGGAGCAGCTTGCAGATCAGCCAAACTGTTGGAAGGAGCAGTAGAAGTAGGACCTTCTTGGTTTCAGAGAGTGGGACCATGGTTTCCTGGATCTCAAAGGCTGGGACCACAGCCTCCTAGGTTTCAAAGAGTTGGATCTTCACCAACTAGCTTCTGGAGTGCGGGGGGGCTGCAGTTAAAGTGTGCCAGCGGGATGGGGCTGCCACCCCAAGCTGAGGGGGCGGGGCTTCCATCTCCAAGGGGCAGAAGGGGTGGGGTTGCCACTCAGATGGACTATAAAATCGGGCAGCCTAAAGCCCAGGGAGGGCCTGGAAGGCAGAGCTGAAGCTCAGGAGGGAGGGGTCTCCACCCAGAATCCAGAGGGTGTGGCCAACACGCAGAGTCTGGAGGGCGGGGCCATTGTCCAGAAGGTCTCAGAGAAGAGAGGATTATTTTCAAACCTTAAGAGCTAAGGTAATCTGTTCTGCTGGGTTTTGGACTTGCTTGGTGCCTGTTATCTCATTTTTCCTCCAATTTCTCCCATTTGTAATGGAAATGTCTACCTTGTGCCTGTTCTATCAGAAAACTTGTATTTCAGATTTCACACGTTCACAAATGAAAAGGAATTTTGCCCCAGGATGGAATATGCCCAATAAAGTCTCACCCATATTTGATTTAGATGACTCAGAAGATGAGATTTTGGACTTAAAGTTAATTTAAGACTTTTGGGATGATGTGATGGGGTGAATGTGTTTTACATGTGGCAAGGACATGAATTTTCCAGGCCGAAGTGTGGAATATTATGGATTGAATTGTGTCACCCTAAAATACATGTAAATCCTAACCTCTCGGCCTGTGGTTATAATCTCATTTTGGGAATGGGTTGTCCTTGTTATGTTAATGATGCAGGATTAGTGTAGGGTGTATCCTGAGTCAAACTCTTTTGAGATATAAAAGAGATTATACAAGCAAGGGAGAGAAGCAGAGATGGGGAAGATTGATGCCAAGCCTCATGGAGATCTCCAAGGAACCAGGAACTAGAAGCGGAAGAAACAAGGACCTTCCCTCGGAACTGAGAGAGAGAAAGCCTTCCCCTAGAGCCAGCGCCTCAATTTGGACTTCTAGCCTTCTAAACTGTGAGAAAATAAATTTATTTGTTATAGCCACCCACTTGTGGTATTTCTGTTATAGCAGCACTAGATAAATTAAGACAGTGGTCTAGAGCATGTCTCCACTGGTCCCCACCTAAGCCCTTCCAAATGGTTTGCCTAAACAAGGAGCACCCCCACCCCCAGTGGAAGATGGCTGGGCTGACAGCAGCAAGACCACCATTACTCCTTACAGTGAGGCTGGCCAGATACACCTGGGGGAGAGGCAGACCTCATCTGCCCTCCCTGGACCTCCCGGCAGTGTTCTGCAACCAAACCAAAAAAACCCATTGCTGTGAAGTCAATTCTGACTCATAGTTATAGGACAGAGTAGAACACCCCATAGGGTTTCCAAGGAGCGGCCGGTGGATTAGAACTGCCAGTCTTCTGGTTAGCAGCTGTAGCTCTTAACCACTGCGCCACCAGATACTTGTGTTTGTGAAGGGCCTTGACATTGTTGGAATAAAGATATATGTGGAGAGTTTGCGAGCCCCGTCTTAAGTTAGCTTCTAGGACTTGAGGTTTCTCAGCGACTCCTCAGGACTCAAGAGAATCAAGGAGCCAGGTCTGATGACTTAGCCTTGCTTCCAGTCTCCTCCAGGCCCAACAGGGACCAACAACACTGGGCGGACTCTGGGGAGAGTGGGCCTTGGCAGAAGGGAAGCCGCCTACCCTTTAGGCTAACAGGCGGGTGGGTGGGGGAGGGGAGCCTGTCTTAGCCTCCTGTGGGCCTTAAGCTCCCCAGGAGGGGCTGGCTAGGCCTCCAGACGAGTTTAGCTGGCCTTTAAGGTTCCAGGTTAGACTCCAGGCTTGCACTGGGCTGACCTGGCTCAGATGTCTGGCCACAGCAGCCAAGGACCCAGGAACTCACCCCTCCTCTGGCTCCCCCTCTGGAACGGGCCTCTTGCCCAAGCCAGAAACATACTACATAGGAGAAAATACAAACTGTGATCTGAAAAGCAAGAGGGTGATGTTGAATGGGAAAGGTGGGGAAAATGAGTCTCTGGGAAGACAGGGGCAGCTGGGGTAAAGGGTTTTTAGAAGCCTAGAGGGTGGTGAGCTTAAAGGCACCAATGTGAGGATTTTAGCCAAGTCTGGGTCTGCCCCTCCCCCTCTCAGGGAGGCCGTTTTCTTGGCAGACAGCAGATAGGTGCATGACAAAGGTGCTGTGATGGCTCTGTCCTGTGGAGTGAGGAGCTGGCTGGGGAGGGCCCCTCCAGTTCCAAGTCTCTCCACTCCCACCAGGCCCCTTAATCTACCTGTCTTTTGGGCAGTGAGTGACTTAGAGGTGAACACAGCTACAACCCTTCTAGATTTTCGTACACCCATGAAAAGTATTGAAACCCACGCGTATAGTTTGCTGCCCTAAAAATATACACAGATGGGCACATGAACGGGGCAGTTTGATACAATCGCAGAGGAAACAAACAGGCTCAAAGGACTCACTGATACCACCCAGGTAAAGACAGCAGACTCCTTGGCCACAGAAGGGCCCTACTGGGACACCCAGCCCCCCAGAAAGCAGACACTGAGCCTCTTGACCCCAGGAAGCAACCCCAGAAAGGGCTGAGCCTGGAGTGGAGATGACGAGGTACCTTAAGCTGGGCAGAGGTCAGCGTCCCCAGGCTGAGGCTTCTGCCTTCCAAGCTGTGGGGAGCTCTGGTCCAGAATCTTCCCAGAGCCCCTAATTCATCCCAGGGCCTCCACTTAGGACAGGTTTTAGGAGCAGACAAACATCATCCCTAGCAGACAGACACAGGGAGGGCTATTCTCTTGCAAACAGCATCAAACACTAACTAGGCCAGCAGTTTGAGCCCTCGGAACACCAGGCCAGGTCCCAAAAAAACAGACCCTGAGGGAGAGCTTAGGACAGGTTTCCTACACCCCCACCCCAAATCGCTCCCTATCTCCTCAGTACCTTTCTGTCAGTCCCCCAAAACAAAACACATCCTGTGGCCTGGGGGTGGGAGAGGGGTGGGTGGTGAGGCCGGACGCCTAAGTCCTGAGGAAGGAGGAGTGGGATACCTGGGTCCCGGTGGGGGCCCTTGGAGCCTGTCCGAGGAGGCACAGTCTTTGAGGGGCACTGGGGAGGGGGGTTGCTAGAGCTCCTTTTAGCTGCTCTGAGGGGGATTCTGTGTGAGGGGGTTGGGGCTGGAGGGCTAGGGGGAGCAGGAAGCTGTCCCCAGGGGAGCCATCCAGGCCCATTCAAGGGTTGAGCACTTGTTTAGGGTTAGAGCTGCCCCCTCTGGGGACTGGGATTGTCCAGCCTAGGCCATTGTCCTGCCCCCTTCCCCCGTCCCTCCCAGGCTGCTTTGAACCTGAAGTCAGATATTTTCTCCTTCCCCCTCCCACCTTGACTTTCCCCACCCAGGGCCTAGGGCTGGAGGCCAGTTGTAGGGAGGTGGGGGAGGGAGAACAGGACCTACACTATTAGATCCTTGGGTTCCTGAAGAGGGGCGGCAAAGACCCTGATGTGCGGGTCCCACCATGGGGGGTCCCATGTGAGGGAGTGTCTGGTTCCTCTGTCAGGACCAAGATCGGGTATCTCAGACCCAGTCAGTCCAGAGCCTTGTCCCAAGAAGGGGAAGTGGGAGTCCGTCCCAGAGTCTGTTAGGTGAAGAGACTCTGGGGCCAGAAGACTGGGGGTTGGAGGTGGGGGATGAAATGGGATCCTTAGGGCAGAATCAGAGGTGTGTCAATCTGCCCCTGTTGATGGGGTTGGAATTTAGCAGGCTGGGCCAATGGGTGCCAGGGACTTGAAGCTGTGGGGTAACTGAGTCTGGCCAGTAAAGTGGGTGGGAATGCCTGGGTTTCTGGTGGGAGGCATGGAGCCCACAGCGGCGATTAATGAGTAAGCACAGTACGCACCAGTTTATGGTAAGCAACGTACTCACAGGCTTAACTGTGTTTACTTACTAATCTGTAGTGCACAATTTCACACGGATTGTGAAAAACACGTGAAGTTGTACACTACAGATTAGTAAGTAAGCACAGGTAAGCCCATGCGTACCTTGCTTACTGGGTAATCCATCCCTGCCGGGGGGTAGCTGGTGAATTTATTTGTGGCTGTTAATGAAAGGAGGGTAATCCCAGCAGTACTTAGCACATACAGTTCAATAAATGTTTAAGGAGCCAACTGGGTGGCTGGGCCCCAGTGAGGGAATTGTGCCAGGAGTCTGTGGAGAGGGTCAGGCACAAGGGTTTATGAAGAACGTGGAGTGTCCAAGAGATACCAGGCCTGAAGGTGTGCATGGCCGGGCAGTCTACTGGGAGTCAGAAGTCAAGGTCCACATGGGGGACATGCACTGAGGACCCTGGAAACTGGAGGGGCACCCAATAGGATCTCCTTAGTTCTCCTGGTCCTCAAACACCACTGCCACCAACAGGCAAACACCCTTCGCCTCAGTTTCTCCCACCCCCACTGCCCTCTCCTCCACCCATCCAGGGGGCGGGGCCAGAGGTCAAGGTGGTGGGTGGGATTGGGGAGGGAGAGAGGTGTAGAGCAGTCCCTCACAGAGCCCTCCTTTCACCAGGCCCCCGGCTTGGGGCGCCTTCCTTCCCCATGGCGGGACACCTGGCTGCCGACTTTGCCTTCTCGCCCCCGCCGGGCGGTGGAGGCGAAGGGCCGGGGTCAGAGCCGGGCTGGGCTGACCCTCGCACCTGGCTGAGCTTCCAAGGCGCCCCAGGTGGGCCAGGAATCGGGCCAGGGGTTGGGCCGGGCGCGGAGATGTGGGGCATTCCCCCGTGCCCTCCGCCGTACGAGTTCTGTGGAGGCATGGCGTACTGTGGACCTCAGGTTGGCGTGGGGCTGGTGCCCCAAGGCGGCCCGGAGACCCCTCAACCGGAGGGCGAGGCGGGGGCCGGGGTTGAGAGCAACTCCGAGGGGGCCTCTCCCGAGCCCCGCGCTGCCCCCGCTGGTGCCGTGAAGCTGGAGAAGGAGAAGATGGATGAGAACCTCGAGGAGGCAAGTGATCTGCAAAGGGGAGAGGTGGCGGGGGCTGGCAGGGGCGGCAGCGCGAGCGGGAGGCGGTCGCCTGCAGCTGCCTAGGCCTGGAGCCCCAGAGGGGAGCAGGCAAGGGCAGATCACCCCAGGGAGAGCGGTGTGTGGCTGCCTTGGGCAGTCCAGAGAGTCAGGGTCAAAGTGGGGACTAGAAACCGGAATTCGGAGAAGAGATAACCGCAAGCGAGGCCTGGGGCGGCCTGGGGAAGTCGGAAGCCAGGTCAGGGTGGGCCTAGCTGCGGAGCGGGCCATTGACAAGAAGGCCTCTTGTATTTCCTAGGCCTGACCAGGGTTAGACCGCTCATTACTCGTCCAGCACTGGGTCCAGGTTGGGGTTTGAGCTCCTTCTCCCCACCCTTAACTCTTCTTTAAAATTTGATCCTATCAGACCCAGGATCTGTGGCCTTAGGGGTTAAGAGTAGCCCGAGGATAAAAACCAGTGTTCTTATCCTAGAATAATTGTTCTTGAAAGTCTAGGGTGTGACTGGTTTCTGATAACTCTTGGTTGGTCTTCTTGGACTGCGGATTTGTGTTTACCCTGAGTCAAATTTAGGGTCCTTTTACCTCTACTGAGGAGCCATGGTGGTGCAGTGGTTTAGAGTTCTGTTCCAACTCACCAGCGTCTCCAGGGTAAAAAGACACTGCGATCTACTCTGGTAAGGATTACAACTAGGAAACCGTATGGAGCAGTTCTACTCTGTCCTGTATGGTCGCAGTGAGTCGGAATCGAACAAAACTCTCTCTGCCTTGAGGGCCAGTGAGACACCATTATGCAAAGTGCACACCCTGGCAGCCCCTTGTAAACAGCTGAAAATACCTGATTTTGACTGATTCAACCTCAGTTTCATAAGTTGTGAATAAGAAAGAAAAAGGTGATGGAAGATGTCATCTCCAGGCCATTCCTAAATGTAGGGTTTGCTGAGGGATTGAAGACTTTACATGTTCAGCCCTGCTGGGGCCATTAAAGATGTGTCTTCCAGGCCTCCGGAGAGACAAGTGTAAGCAATTAGAGATCAAGTACTAAGCCTTTAGGTCCCACTGAAGGAGGTGTGAGTGGTTTCAGCCTTAAGAGAGTAGCCCCAGACTCTTTGCAGGAGGTGACTGCTGAGCCTTGAATAATAATGGTTGCCAATTGTGGGCCACTTCCTAAGTGCCTGGCTGTGTGCCCAGTTTATACATCATTATCTCATTAACGGGCACAGAATCTCCTAGGGAGGTATTATTAGCTTATTTCACGGGTCTTAGCTGCTAAGGGGTGAAACAAGGAATTGAACTGGGGTTTAGCATATTCCATAACCCCAAAATAGGATTTGGAAAAGCTGAGAAGGGGAGAGCTGAGGGCCTTTATAGGACTGAGTCATTACTTGAGCAGGCATTGGGAATGGAAATTAAAACTTATTTGAATTTAATATGATTGATCATCCTTGAAATACTTCCCTTAATGCCTCCAGGGCTATACATAGGCTTGGTTTTCTTTTCTCACTAGTGGCTCCTACACTGTCTCCTTGGAGTGCCCCGGGGCTCAGTCCTCCAACCTCTGCTCTCTCTACCTTTCCTTCTTCTCATCCACCCTCAAGGCTTTAAATGCCATTTATACATGGATGACAACTACATTTTCTATCTCCAGGAAGATGGCTCCCTGAACTGCATCACCCCATCAGAGTTGCTGAAGGCCCCAACCAGTCATCCTCAATTCCTTTCCAATCCATTGGAAGCACTGCTGTCTTTAGCTCGGAAATACATCCTGAATCGATCACTTCTTCCACCCTCATCCCAGCCACCATCGTCTCTGTCCGATTACAGTAGTCTCCCTAGCTCTACCCGTGCCCTCTCCTTCCAGTCTATTGTTAATGTGTCAACTGAGTGATCGATTTAAAATGTAGGAGCCGATCTTTTCACTCCTTAAAACCCTTCAGCAGCTTCCCATGTCACTGAGTAATGCCGAGGGTACTGCAGTGCCTACAGGCTCTGCCCTGCTCACCTCTTGGACTTCATCAGCTCCTACCCTCTCTGCTTTGTACTCGCCCTGCTCCAGCCGTGCTGGCCTTGCTGCGTCCAAACACACCAGACACAGTCCCACCTCAGGGCCTTTCCACTGGCCTTTTTCTGTCTAGAATATTCTCCAGATAACCCTTTGCTCAAATATCCCCTTCCCTGGCCATCTTAATTTAAAATTATTACTTTCTTCCATAACCCCCTACCCTGCTTTACTTTTTTTCCATAGCATTTCTTACATTCTAACATATACTGGGTAAATTATTTGTCTACTTTGTGTAGCAGCTAGCATATAGAAGGTGCTCCATAAATTTGTTGAATGAATGAATGAATCAATGCGAACGCTTCTATATTGCAAAAGAGTACAGAAAAAAGGGATAATCATATATATTTTTTAATCGAGCACCAACTATATACGAAGCACTTTATTCCTACCTGTGCTAACACCTATTACTTTTTGCAGTATATTTGTGTATATATGCGCCTGTGTCATAGTTTGTGGGACCACTCAAAGCAAGCTGGGGAGAGTAGATTGGATTTAGTATCGGAGGCAGGGTGCTCTTTCTCTATTCTCAGCTTCCTCTAACGGGGCAATGCTTGAGTCAAAAGGCCTTTGTGAGTATTAAATGAACTAACAGGCAGGAATTCCCTTTATAACCTGACAGGTGTTGTCTCTGAGGCCGGGGCCTGTTTGCTGCTCTGCATCTACTTGCATGTGTGGATTTCTAGAGGAAGAGGGGTCCCTTGTCATGCATGAAACAATGAGTAGTGAAGGAGTGTATGACGTTTGTAGATGGATGTTAGGTGGGCAATCTGGGAGGCAGAGATACTTCCATAGGCCATTTTTTGGGACCATAGTTAGAAAAAGTATGAAGAAGGAAAATGGGGAACAGGGGTAGGTAACTTGCATGTTGATGTTTTTATGAGTTCTCTGCTTTTTTTTATTAAACTGCAGTCCCAGGACATCAAAACTCGACAGAAAGACCTCGAGCAATTTGCTAAACTCTTAAAGCAAAAGAGGATCACCCTGGGGTATACCCAGGCCGATGTGGGGCTCACCCTGGGGGTTCTTTTTGGTGAGTCCACTCAGCATGTTTTGACGCACAGGAGCCACACACACCCCCACCAAATGAACATTCCTGAACTGGGGCCTTTCCTTCCCTCAAAGGCCCCAGGGGACGGGGGGCAGGGTGTTTCAGGAGCAGGGTTTACCTCCAACCATGAAGAAGGAGAGGAGGGGTGAAGAGATACTTGGGCTTAGAGAGGCGGGACCCTAGTGTGGGATATCTCGGGAGGATCAGAAGAAGGTTGAGGCCTGGGTCTTGGCATCCTCAGCACTCTAGATGCTACCTCATCTTGCCTCTCTTTCAACTGGCCTCCCCCAGGGAAGGTGTTCAGCCAAACGACCATCTGCCGTTTTGAGGCTCTGCAGCTCAGTTTCAAGAACATGTGTAAGCTGCGGCCCCTGCTACAGAAGTGGGTGGAGGAAGCGGACAACAACGAAAACCTCCAGGAGGTAAAGGCAGGAGGAGGGGGTGCACAGGGACCTGCCTTCTCAGTCCGATTTGCATTGCTCCCATCCCTTGCTTGTGCCTCTCCCCTTACTGAGGCAGCAGTTCTCAATGGGATAGGGTGTAATTCCTCAGTTTTGCTGGGAGAAGGTGTGCAGCCATTGATCTACCACCCTTCTAGATTCTTCTTTGTCATGCTTCTTGGCTCTGGTAACACATCCAGTCAGTGCCCCCTTAGCCCTCCTGTCACTTGCCCCTTGGTGATGTTGCTTGTGGTCTGAGGCCCACCCTCCCACCTCCCTTGTCACCCCCTTTCCTCTCCACTTGCCCAGATATGCAAAACGGAGACCCTCCTGCAGCAGGCCCGAAAGAGAAAGCGGACGAGCATTGAGAACCGAGTGAGAGGCAACCTGGAGAGCCTGTTCCTGCAGTGCCCGAAACCCTCGCTGCAGCAGATCGGCCACATTGCCCAGCAGCTTGGGCTTGAGAAGGATGTGAGTGCCCTACCCCGCTGGCTCCATTTCCTACTTCTCCCCACTGACCCCCTCTTCCCTAGCTCCGGCTTCTGCCCTGCAACCACCCTGTTGGCTTTGGATATAATGACCAAACACAGTCAGCCCCACCCTCCTGGAGATTATGGTCTAATGTCACTCCCTCCTCTGTGTCCACCCCCAGGTGGTCCGAGTGTGGTTCTGTAACCGGCGCCAGAAGGGCAAACGATCAAGCGGTGACTACTCCCAGCGAGAGGATTTTGAGGCTGCTGGGTCTCCTTTCCCGGGGGGACCAGTGTCTTTTCCTCTGGCACCAGGGCCCCATTTTGGTACCCCAGGCTATGGGGGCCCTCACTTTACTACTCTGTACTCCTCTGTCCCTTTCTCTGAGGGGGAAGCCTTCCCCTCTGTCCAGGTTACCTCTCTGGGCTCTCCCATGCATTCAAACTGAGGTGCCTGTCCTTCCTTCCCAGGAATGGGGGGCAGAGGAAAGGGTAGAAGCTGGGGAAATAGGACCCTGGGGTTTGTACCAGGGCTTTTGGGGTTAAGTTCTTCACTAAGGAAGGAAGGAATTGGGAACACAAACAGTGGGGGCAGGAGATTTGGGGGTGTAACTGGTTGGAGGGAAGGTGGAGTTCAATGATGCTCTTGATTTTAATCCCCACATCACTCATCACTTTGTTCTTAAATAAAGAAACCTGGGACACAGTAGATATTAGATAATTTTGTCTTTGGTTTATTCTACTTTGGTTACTGAAGAGAGTGTGGGCGGGGGGATGAAAACAAAAAAAAAAAAAACCAAACTTGTTTCCATCGAGTCAATTCAGACTCATAGCGACCCTATATGACAGTAGAACTGCCCCATAGAGTTTCCAAGGAGCGACTGGTGGATTCAAACTGCCAACCTTCTGGTTAGCAGCCAAAGGTCAGCAGTCGCTGGGCTCTTAAGCTCTTAACCTCTTAAGCACTGCAGTCTGGGTTCTTAACCACTGCTCCACCAGGGCTCCAGGGCATGGGGATACCCAGTGCTAAATATTAGCTGTTTTCATAAGCAAATGGTCCTGGAAGCCAAAGTGCCATTCAAATTGCTCAAGGTCACATAGAGGGAGAGTCAGAATTAGAACCAAAGTGTATTGGTAGAGAGCCCTCTAGGCCTAAGCTTGTTCTTGGGAGCCTGTGACATGAGTTCCTGGGGAGAATGAGTTGAACGGATGCAGTCACCACGTATCCTCCTTGCCTATTAGAAATTGACTTTTTTTTTTTTTTTTTGCCTTTCCCACTTTGTATTCTAGAAGTCCTCAGTGGCTTTATATGTACTGAGAAGCCAAGTCTGGGTGGTTGTTTTTGCTGATCACCCCAACCAGAAACTCTACCTTATGCTTTCTTGATACAAGGGTTCATTTGGTTTCCACTTAGTTTTGTCTGTCTGTCTAAGTGACTTGCCAAATCCTCATGTTTTAAGGTCTGACTCTGTCACTAGCTATGGGGTACCCTTTTCCTGGAGCTGATTCCTCAATGAAAACCTTGGGTTGTTAAGTCTTAAGTAGGGACAGAAGTAGGGAGAGGGACATTCAGGTTGCAAAATAATCAAGACTTTCTTAATAGGAACTATATAGGTCTCCGGGTGGCACAAAGGGTTTGTGCTCTACTAGCCTAAAGGTTGGTGGTCTGAACCTACCCAGCAGCACCACAGAATAAAGGCCTGGCGGTCTGCTAACACAAAGATTACAGCCAAGAAACCCTATGGAACAAGTTACACTGTTAACACATGGGTCACCATGAGTTGGAATCAACTTGATATACAGTAAAGTTTTTGTTTTGGGTAAAGGAAACTATAGAAAACTATGGGTCTGACAAGCTCTTGGCTTGGTGTGCGGTTCACCAAAGAAAACCACAAGGATTGTATGTGGGTTAGGAGCTTGGTCCACACTAAAGCAGGTCAGCACCTACTTTAGCGTTCTCTTTTCCTGGTAGTGCTAGTGAAACCAGTAACAGTTTTGCCATCCTCATGAAGTTAACCAAATCTCAACTACTTTACTTTAATGGCAGCGATTCAAGAAGACTAAAGAGCCAGACACGGGTGAAATTGTTTATTTGGAAATAGAAGCAGAAAGTCCAAAATGTCTCAAGCCAGGTCATGATGATCACGGCCACAGGCAGAACTAGCCATAATATAGGCAGATTTTAGGGCCAGGTTTTCCAGAATCCCTCAGGTGATGCCATCAAAGGACATTAAGAAACCCACTTGTCCAAATCTGGGGCACATGACACATCTTCCTAGGCATGGCCTTTGCAATTGATGGATGCTCTGGTCCCAGACCTTCTTCTGTCCATGGGAACAAGCTCTACAGCCTGTATCAATGGGAATTTCCAATTCCCAGGCTACAACTTCTTGGAGGCAGTATCTCTGGCAGGGAACATTTCTTCTGTCACCTTTGGCCATGAGCGCCTGCTCCAGTCCCTGAATCAGTATCCATGGCAATGGGCCCTTCCCTGGTGTCATTCCCTCCTGGGGAGGGAAGGGAAGAAGGGGCATTTCTTAGGATCCATTTGCACACCACTGTTTACACGCCTGGCCTGGAGGCCCCAGCTCTGTCCTCTGGATGTTGGGCCTTAGGCCTGGATGCCAACACGGCACCCTGGGCATCGGAAATCTGCCTCCCTGGCAACCTGGATGCTACAGCCAACACAGGCCACATGGAACCAGGTGTCACAACCATCACACTGAACCCAGGCCACTGTCTCTTCTTGGGGCAGGCAGCAGTGGGGAGCTGCACAGGGTTCCCCACCCCCAGCTGCAGGGGGGGCCATGTGGGCGCTCACTGGGTGCTTCCGAGGACGCCCACGACGGTTTCTAGGAAGTTGAGGGGAAGACACAAAAACCAGGGTCACTGGAAAACTGTAGGAGGAGCCTTGAAATTATTCCTGGATAACCACAGGGTGAACCTGGAAACTCCTTGGAAGCTTGTAGGGTGACCTAGATAAACTCAGTAAGACATCTGTAATGTGAACCTGGAAATTGTCCTTAGAATCTGTATGGTGGACCTGGAAACAGTCCCTGAAAACGTGTAGGGTAAGCCTGGAAATTCCCCATCCTTAGGCACTAGAAGAATGTGGCTGAAGATGTCTGAACATAAAAGTAGGAACTTCTGTGCTGACCTACCCACTCAATTTTAAAACCACTGCCCCCACCCCACCTAACTCTTACTTTGTCCTGTATATATATATTTTTTCTGTCTGTAGAGCTAACCCAGGTCTTGCCATTCCAATATCGATTCCACCTCTGCCCACCTCCTCCCATCTCCACCCCCAAGCAGAAGGGCCTCCTCAGGGACTGGGGCTCTGAAACAGAATTAAAAGGTAGCAAAAATATTGCCAGAAGGCAGACATGATCCAGAAGGCCTCTCCACTTACCCGCTGGGTGTCAGTGGGGCTTTCTCTCCTCGTTGTTTCTTCCTGGGCTCCACGAGGACTGGTGAGGGGCTCTCAGGAGGCCCTCTCTCGTCATCGTCCAGTTCTGCCAACACTCGGTGAGCTGATTTTCTCCGGTTTCTAGGGGCTGGGGGTGGGGCAGAAGGGGTGGTCCCCACTTCCCCAGAGGGAGTGGGAGGGGGTAGGCTCTGGGGCCCATTCCCACCCCGGGAGAAGGTGAGAGGCTGGGGCCGGAGCTTGCTGAGGCTGCCGATGGAGTTGAGGATCAGTGTGGCCTTTGGGGCAAGGGAGAGGGTGCTGAGGGGCCGCTGTGGAGCCCCCTGAGAGGGCAGCATGGGCTGGAACCCACCCCCGCCCCCTGCCTCTCCCCGAGACAGCGGGATGGTAATGGCCGCAAAGTCCTGAGGTTTGACTCGAACTTGTTGGAACATGAAGTAGAACTCGGAGGGGCTGGTTCCTGGGGGCCCTTCAGGGCCAAAGGTTAGGAGGTCACCATCACTCAACTCCAGCCTATGACCCCTTGGGAGTCGGACGTTATTGACTAAGGTCCCTGTTGATGGTGGGGCACCAGACAGATACAGAGAACAACAAAAAGAGAAAGGACCAGAGTCAGGAGTGGAGAAATCTAGACGTGCTCAATTTTCTGGGGCCCATCACGAGGAACATGGTACACTGTTGCCATTCTTCCCTCCCTCACATTCTAAGCCCTCAGCCGGTGACACCAGATAGTAAGCTGCTTGTGAGCTTACGGCAAGTTTTTTTTTTTTCTTGTGCCCTCCCACAGGGCACACAGAGGGAATGGACTCCTTCTCTCACTCCTGAGGTCCACGTCTCCATCTCCACAGAAGCTCTATCACCCAGCTCCAATTCAAAGAACAGTTATTATCTCAGCATAGCTCTGGAGCCAGGCTGTTTGGGTTCAAATCTTGGCTCCAGCACTTACCAACTCTGTGACCCTGGACAAGTTTCTTAACCTCTTTGTGCCTTATTTTCCCAGTCGGTAAAATGGGACTATTAATGCCCACCTACACTCAATGCACTTAAAACAGTATCTGGCTCATAACAGGAAATCTTAAATGAACGTTGGCTACTATAATTATCTAATCCCTACAACTACCAAAGCAGACCCACTAAGCTTTACTATTTACATTTTACCTAAGAGGAAACTAAGACCCAGAGAGGTGAAGTGACAGGTCTGAGGTTTCACCAGGAGCCAGTGGCAGAACTGGGACTTGAACCTTGGCCTTCTGAGGCTGAGACTATTACTGCCTTTGAGTCAGGGAGAAAGACACTTCCCCAAGTCATTAAAATGTGATTCAACATAACTACCGTAAGATGGAAACAGGTGCCTCAACAAACCTAAAAACTGGGTCAAGTCTGAGTCTGGCCCTCAGTGGCCACAGATTAACCCCACTGATATCCCCGATGATGCTCCAGGCCCCAGATCTACTTCCCAGCCCCTTGTATGAGCTAAAAAGGACCATCAAGGGTCAGCCCTACAGACGACTTCTGACACCACCCTTTTTGGAGGAAGATGGTCTGGATCACGGCTCTCCATCCAACCAGACGAGGAGTTTGGAGGCAGGCGGGGCCACCATGGAGCCCCCTAATCAAAAGCCTGGATCTGCGACTGTCCAGGGGCAAGGCTGCCCTGTTCACTGCTCACCTTGGCTGCTGTGGTCCTCCAGGCTGACCCTCCAGTCATCACCCTGGCGTTCAGCGTGCAGCTCGGCGTGCACCCCAGAGATGAGGCCAGGCTCTCGCTGGGGCCGCAGGGCCACATCACACAGGTCGGCCCTGCGGCCCAAGCGATAGGTGCAGCCAGCTCCGGTGGGAGGGTGGAAGGTGTAGAGATCGCTGCCCCCTATGCGCAGCAGCTGGAAGCAAGGCAGCATGGGCGGTGCTCCTTTGCACCACGCCTTCCACTTCAGGAATTCATCACTTTTCCCACTCCTAGGTCATGTACAACTGGTCCAAGTTCTCTTCCCAGTGTAATGCAAACTTGGGTTCTGCTTTGTGCAGTTTCAACCTGGAGCACACTCCCTGAGTAGGGGAATTTCAGGCTACAAGCAGTTCAGGCATGCAATGCAAAATTGGCTGTCCAGCAGCTTTGAAACTGGAAAATTCGGGGAGGATCCTTGGTGCAATGCCAAAACAGGCACACGCCCTATGGCACCTCAGTTGAGCCGGATCCTCAGGCCGCAAAATATTCGGGAGGTCTCCGGTCTGTGCAAAGCAATGACACATTAGGCAGCTTCTGGGGAAATGCCAACAGGAGGGGTGGGGTGGGGCCTTGCTTCTGTGCAATAGAGCGCATCACCTCAGTGTAATTTGAAAAGAAGCTTCCTGTCAAACCTGCATAGCCAAATGGAGTACCCCTTCTGCTCGCCCGCACCTCGCTTTTCTGTTCAATCCTCACTTGTAACTAATTTGGCACCCTGTGGGAAGCGTATCCACTGTCACCTCCGTAAAGACCCCCAAGTTCTTCACCAAAGCGGATCTAAACCCCTGCTTCCCAGCTTCTCTGGGTGGGTTGAAAACAGCGGAAGGAGCTCCCCGCGATCATGCAAGACAAACTCAGCCTTTCCCCTCCCGGTCCCAGCCCGGTTTCGGATCTACCCACGCAGTGACATCTCGGAGTGGTCTCCTTTCCAGACAGTGTCGGCCTGTGCTGGGGCCCCTGGACCCCTCAGGCTCCTTGGCCCGGACCGAAGCTCCCGCAGATGTTTGACAGCCAGGGTGCTCAAGCCAGGAGGGGCGGGGCCTCCGTGCGCGGGCTGGCGCAACCCCTCCTTCGGAATTCCCGGGTCTCCGCTTCGCGCCGAGAGAGCCCGCCCCCCGTGCTGTCCCCGAATGGACAGCTCACTTGTCCTTGCTTCGCTCCATTGGGCGGCGCCCTGGGTTCCCTGTACTCCCGCCTTCCACCTTTTCTGATTGGCTCAAAAGTTTTCCCGGGTTCCCGGAGTTGGGAGGAGCTGCCAGGGCGCGGAGATGCTCAAACACCATAATTGGCCCCAGTTTTAGACGCTACTGCGCCTGCGTAAACCATTCCTCTAGCTCTCTTCCGGGTTGAAATCGGTCTCTGGAGCGGCTTGCCAACCTGCCCGCTCTGCGCAGGCGCAGTCAGGGGCGGAGCCCAGGGCCCCGGAGTGAGGCGTAGGGGGTGTGGCCTAAGGGCAAATGGGGGCTCTCGCGCTGGGTAAGGGTCGTTCGAGAAGAGTCGGTTGGGGGCGGGAAGGGGTCAAAGGGGTACGAGGGTGGGCTCAGGGGTCCAGAGGAAACGAGCGATACAAGGGCCAGATGAGGTGGTCAGAACAGCCTTAGCGCCCAGGGCCCCCAGGGTGAAGGCTCAGGGGCAACGGGTGTGTGGGGAGAGCGGGGTTGAGAACCGAGAGCCAGCTGGAGTGCAGGGAGCGAGAGCAGACTGATGAGTTGGGAGGTGAGAGTGAAGAGCCAGGATAATTCCTTCAGGATAAAAGCAGATTAGGATGTAGGGAGGGACAGGAGTACGAATCCCCAATTAAGGAAAAAATAGATAAATTGGGGTAGGATGGAGGGGGAAAGATCTTGAAGAGCTAACTCTATCTTCCAAGTCCCTGGAGAGGAGAGGGTGGGCAACAGGAATGGAAGCTGAGGGCATAGTAGAAAGAAGTTGAGAGGAAGGTTTCAGGGAAGGTTTGGATGAGATGGCAGAAAGCTGGTCTTTCTGCCTGGGGATCTAGGCTGGCTGTATTCCCAGGGATCCTGGGGAGGTGCTTTGCCCCACATGTGGCCACGTTCATCTGGGGCCAGGCCTTGGGCAGGCGCTTTTGTAGGGAAGGACCCAGGAGTCATGGCTTGGTGGTGTCTGGATGGGCTTCCCCAAGGCCTTTCTGAGCCATGGAGAGAACTCTGGAGATTGGGCTTGCAGCCCCTGGAATCCATACCTTCGATGTGCAGGAGCAGCAAGGACTATAGAAGCTTAAGGAAGAGGGTAAAATCACTGCCCAGAATCCTAAAAGTATGAGTAGAACCTAAGAGCATCCCTCCTCAGCCTGTCTCTCAGTAAATTCCCTCCATCTATGGTTATTGCCAGAGTTCTGTCAGGATCTTAGTTGGGACAATCTATGGTCTTGAGGCATCTCCTTTCAGAAAATAAGAGGAGCTGAGAGTAGGGTGGACCTGGCTGCTATTTAGGGAGGATGACTTTGTTATTTGTAGGGGCTTTCTCTTTGGAAATAGGCTTGAAAATTGAATTGGAGTGTCCTTGTTTCTCCAATTGTCCAGGGGAACATGGATGGCTGGAGACAGAATCTAGAGACTTCAAATAATGTGGAGATGTTGCGACCTTCAGGTCAGTGGGACCAAGCAGGGGACTGGTGATTGCCTCTCCTTGGGAAACTGACCATCTGTGCCCTTGTGATTCCTCAGGTTCCACTGGGCTAATTCCCCCATCTCACTTCCAAGCTCGATCGCTTCCAACTCTGCCAAGAATGGCTCCCACCTGGGTTGCAGACATTCCCTTGGTCCAATCCCCAGCCCATCAAGATGTTTCAGAGAGGCGGTTAGACAACTTGAGACCTCAAATGGCCGTGTGGGAACGAGATGCTTCTGGTGATGGGCAGGAGCCAGGGCGGAGAGTCAGGTAGGGATCCTTCATTGCTGTTTTCTCAGCCTTGCCTGCCGCTGATCCTTCATGAAAATAGATTCCTTACTCTGTTTCAGCTCTTTTTTTTTTTAAGATGTTAATTTTATCTGCATGCGTTTATTCCTCTTTCAGCTCTTGGTTCCATAATTCGTTCATGTTTACATAAGCAACTATTGGGCGCCTACAACACATAAATAATAATAAGGCAGAGTGTTAGAGACTAGGGATGGGGATAACAAAAATGAATAAGAGATCCTGATGATAAAGAATCGAAAATCCTAGGGGAGGAGATAGATTGGTCAATAGCTGATCCTAATAAGCACGAAGAAGGGCAGTCCAGGAGTATAGACTCAGTACTCTGGTGGTGAAGGAGCCTTGTGGCACAATGGTTGAGTGCTTGGCTGCTAACTGAAAGGTTGGCGGTTCCAACCTACCCAGTGGCTCTGTGGGAGAAAGACTGGTGATCTACTTCCATAAAGATTTACAGCGTAGGAAACCCTGTGGGGAGTTCTACTCTGTCACATTGGGTTGCTGTGAGTCGAGATTGACTGACGACACCTGACAACAACTGTGGTGGTATAGATTCATTCTGATGGTGTAGTTGAAGAAGGCCTTTACAGAGGACATGGCATTAGAACTGACCATGCTATTTGTTAATGTGCTGTCTATAAAAATTCTTATTCTGAATGTTTCGTGTGTGTTTTCCCCAAATGTACTGGAATGTCATTCTGCCATTTTGCTCTAGAGTGGGCTTACACACATGAGTCTGCGTTGGACCCTGTCAAAGAGGAAGGAGCATAATAAAGAAGGCAGAGCCCTGGACTAGGTGTCAGGAGATGGACACCCTCTAATGCTAGCTTGGCTGCTAGCTGACAGACCTTTAGCCAGTCACTTAATTTTTCTAGGCCACAGATCCCTGCCACTTCTGAAAAATCTTTTGACTTTGGGCTTCAGTGAGGAAGCTGTCTCAAGAACCTTGTTATGAGTTAGTTTAAACTTTACACGACACCAGTAGACTGTATACTCCCCAGAGGTAGGGCCTGTGTAATTTATTGATGTACTATTCTCTTTGACTCCTCATACAGTATGCTGAACACTCAGTAGGTGCCTTTAACTAATTCCTGGCCTTACCATATTGGTACTAGAAGCTCATAATCTCTGTACCCCTGCTCCTCGTCCAAACTTCCTTGCCCTTAAATCAGAATCTAGAAGTCTCTGAGTGTTCTTCCAGCCTATCTACTCAGAATGTGTGTCCTAATGATGTACCCTACTCACACTGCTTTCCCCACCTCTTGCTTTCCCTTTCTACCACAACCATGTGTGCATTTGATGTTTTATATATATCTATATCTATATATGTGGCTCTTCCTAGGTATATGTTCCATGATCTCAGCTAGCCCTTAGGTCCTGTGAGCCTGGAGAAACCCACTGCCATCGAATCAGTTCCGACTCATAGCGACCCTATAGGACAGAGTAGAACTGCTCCATAGGGTTTCCAAGGCTGTAATCTTTATGGAAGCAGATTGCCACATCTTTCTCCCATGTAGTGGCTGGTGGGTTCGAACTGCCGACCTTTTGGTTAGCAGCCGAGCGTTTAACCACTGTGCCATCAGGGCTCCGTGTGAGCCCAGACAGTGGGCCTAGTGTGCTTAGGGCCTTGATGAAGGATGATGGTGATGTAAATGCAGAGATCTCTGTGTAATATTCCTCATGCCTCCGCAGAGGTCCCATGGCCCATCTTCATGCTCCACCTCCCCACATGGGAGAAGAGGAATCTTCTCCTCCTGTCTCCTATGGCCCTAGATGGCAGCAGAGAGGCCCAGGTGTCTGTGTCTACCCTCCCAGCACCAGAAATATGTCTCACGTATGTGAACCTGTCTTGAAGGTCCGTGGAGGGGTCTCAGGCCCTGACCCAGCAGGCTGAGCTGATCTCTCGGCAGCTGCAAGAGCTGCGGCAGTTTGAGGAGGAGGTCCGGCTCCTGCGGGAGACCTCATTGCAGCAGAAGATGAGGCTGGAATCCCAGGCCATGGAGCTGGAGGCTCTGGCACGGGCGGAGAAGGCCGGCCGAGCTGAGGCCGAGGGCCTGCGGGCTGCCCTGGCTGGGGCTGAGGTCGTCCGGAAGAACCTGGAAGAGGGGAGCCAGCGGGAGCTGGAGGAAGTTCAGAGGCTGCACCAAGAGCAGGTGAATGCTGGAGCGGGAAGGGCTCAGCTTCACAACAGTGTGAACTGGGCAGTAGCTTCCCAACAAAGAACTAAGGTACCGCAGAAAAGGTGTCTGTGAGCAGTGAAGTGGTGAGATCTTCAGTAAAGGAGAAAAAACAGGTGACCTGAAAAGGAGAACTTGGATGTTTTGGTCTTAATTAGATTCCACTCTTTTCCCAGGACTCATATGCCCTCCCTCCACTTGATGCCCTCCTTCCCCTTCCAAGACCTTTATAGTTTTTGCTTTCCTACTTCACTCCAGGACCCAGTTCATCTGGGAGCCGTGCAGTGGGGGAGAGTGAGGAGGTGGGAGGGGGGGCCTGCTGTGAACCGGGAGAGGGAGATTCTCCAGTCACCACTTATTGATGCTTTCTCTTTGCCACCCTGAGATAGGAGCTGGGGATTCATTGGGGGAATAAACGAGCCCGAGCGCTGCCCTCATGGGTGAGTTTACAGTCGAGTAGGGGAGACACATGAAATACTGGATGTCCTCATAATTAATTGCAATTGGGAGAAGTGCCATGAAGAAGAAGGGCAAGGGAGCCCTAGTCTAGTTGAGGGTAGGGGGGCGGTAGGGAAGGCCAGCCTAACAAATTGACATGTTAAACAATGAAACCATAAAGGAAGAAAACATGGCTGAATTCTTTTCTGACGTTGGAGTGGCAATCCACTGAAGGTGTTTAAAAACTCTTTAGGAAATTGTTGCAGTCGTCCAGGCAAGAGACGAGGGTGCAACTAATCATGAGTCCATCACATGTTTAATGTGTGTCTCCCCCAGCAGACAGTAAGCTCATCCTTGAGGCCAGGGCCTCACCAGCCTAGGTCAGCAGCAGTGGAGATGGAGATAAGTGAAATTATGCTTTGAGGGAAGAGCAGACAGGAATTGTGATGGATTGGGTGTGGGCGACGGAGGAGAGAGAGGTGCCCATTTGCGGGCTCCATCTTGCCATGTGCAGTGGGGTGGTTTGTTGGGTCGTTACCTAAGGTCACGGAAGGTGAGAGGGAAGGGATAAAGCCAAAGCAGGAGCAGGTGGGGAAAGCACAGAAGTGGGAGTTAGCTGGCCCAGCTGAGCCCTGTCTTTTCTCCATAGCTCTCCGGCTTAACAGCAGCTCACCAGGAGGCTCTTTCCGCTTTGACCAACAAGGCTGAGGGCTTGGAGAAGTCTTTGAATAGCCTGGAAGCCAGGCGGGCAGAGGAAGTCAAGGAGCTGGCCATGTCCCAGAGGGAGAATGAGCTGCTGCAGAAGCAGCTGAGGTAAGTGGATGGGGGTGGGGGGTGGGCCGCCCTGGAGGAGGCCAGCAGTTGGTGGGTGTGGCATATCTCCAGAACACCCTACTGATGGTTTGCTTGTTCCCACCTCAACCCCAGCAAGACCAGAGAAGACCTGGAGGCTCAGGTGACCCTGGTTGAGAATCTAAGGACGTATGTGGGGGAACAAGTCCCTCAAGAAGTCCGCAGCCAGGCTTGGGAACTGGAGCGTCAGGAGCTCCTGGAAACCGTACAGGTGAGAGAGAGTGTTGGGGTGCATTTATGTGTGTGTAGCGGGGGTCTGGGTGGGATGTGAGAGCTCAGGGACCGGGTCCTGAGGTAGGGGTGGCCCCTGGGAGTGGGGACAGCATGGAGACGGGCTGCAAGGGAGACCAGGCTGAGTGAGGGCAAGCATGGAGGCCCTACAGGTGGCTCCCCTCCTGCCCACAGCGCTTGCAGGAGGAGCGGGATGCCCTGCGCAGCACTGCTGAGCTGCTGCAGGTGCGAGTGCAGAGCCTCACCTACATCCTGACACTGCAGGAGGAGGAGCTGGCCAGGAAGGTAGGGGCCCTTTTTCCACTCTGGGTCCTGATCTTCTGTCCCCAGCCTCACTCCCTTCATGTGGGAGGGGCAGGTGTGCTGTGGAACTGCCCAGGGTCATTCCCTGAATTCCTCTTCTTGCTGTAGCTCCTGTTGCTCAGGGTGGGACAGAGAAAAAGCAAAGGATGCCCTGTCCTTCCTCCCCTCCCCCAGGAGCCCACACCCGCCTCATTCCTCCCACCGCAGGTTCAGTCTTCAGATTCCCTGGAGCCCGAGCTCTCCAAGAAGTTCCAGTCCTTGCTAACCTGTTGGCGGGAGAAGGTGTTTGCCCTTATGGTGCAGCTGAAGGCCCAGGAGCTGGGCCACAGGGAGTATGCGGAGCACCTGAAGGGACAGGTCACTTGACTCTTTTTCTCCCAATGATTCCCTCCCTTGCCCCTGCCAACCCTTTGCTCCTTACATAAATGGGAAGGTGTTTCTTCATTTAGTCAACAAAAATTTATTGAGTGGTACCACATGCTGGGGATGCAGCCCCGAGCAAAGCCAGACCAAGTACCTGCTCTCACGGAGCGTACATTCTAGAGGGAAGGCACACAATAAGCAACTAAGTAATTTGATGATGTCAAGCAATTGTATGTGCTGTAAAGAAAAATATAAAAGATATGTGATGAAGAGGGACTGTGGGGTGGCAGCAGCTGTAGGTGGGATGGTCAGGCAAGGTCTCTCTGAGGAGGTGGGTGACATGGTCAGAGGTGGTGGGTTCTTGTTGGGGGGTCATGGAGCAGTTCCTTAAGGTGTGGGCACATAGAACAATGCTCCTGGAAGGAAAAAGGCCCCACTCTCAGGAGCCCAAGCTTCTTGTCTCCCTGCATGGCATTCTTTCAGCAAGCCCCGCCCTGACACCCTTCATCCTCAGTGCTCCTCCTGCAGCTTTGGGCTCTAGAAGTGCCTGGGCCCCAGCCTCCTCTCCTCCCCAGGTGGTCGAGCTGGAGGGCAGAGTCTCGGCGCAGAGCCAGGAGCAGGCCATCCTGCAGCGCTCCCTGCAGGACAAGGCCGCAGAGGTTGAGGTGGAGCGGGTCGGCGCTAAGGTCAGGGTCTGAGAGGGCCAGAGGCTACCGAGCAGGGAGGGATGGGGCCAGGAACGGGTACATTGTGGTGACCTGCATCCTTCCCAGGCCCTGCAGGGGGAGCTGAGCCGTGCTCTGGAGGCCTGGCGCCGGCAGCAGCAGCAGACGGCTGTGGCAGAGGAGCAGCTTAAGCTGGTGGCCAATTCTGTGTGCAGGTACCCGGGAAGGAGGCTTAGGGTGGGGTTGTTTCCGCTTATCAGCTTCCAGGACACCTTGTGTCTGAGGGCCTCAGGCAGGAGGGGCTGGCAGGCTGGCGAATGTTGAGGCTACAGGGCTAGAGGCATTCAGCACCGTAAAAGTCCCTGGATTTGTTTTTCCTGCTGCAACCCCTCCACATTCACACTGAGAGCAGTTGCTATGAACTCCCCTGACGTGTTCTGTCTTGGGGTGAGGTAATGGCTCCTCAGGCAGTTGAGTCTGTAAACAGCTGGGGCTTATAGAGCACCTGGGAGGAGCTCCAGCTTTAGGAGTTCGTGGATGGGGGTGTGGGTACTTAATCTTTCTGCCTTTCTTTCAACCTTTTTTTCTTTCTACCTTTCTCTCTTTTTCCCTCTCCCCCCTCCCTCCCTCCTTCTCTGTCCACCTTTTTTCCCCCCCCTCCAAAAATTTACGGGTGTAACTTGTTTAGTTGGAAAAAAAAATATTTTAAAACTCTACACCTGCTAGAAAAAAAAAATCCAAGTTTTTCACTATATATGCTTTGTGTAGGGTACGCTGTTTCTTCTTACTTATCCTATTGTGTCGTAAAAATGGTGGAGTTCAGTCATTTTAATGTGACAGTCACTAAACAACTTCCTAGTTGTTCTATTACTGACTCTTGTTATAGAACCTTTATCTCCTTGAGGAACACCTCGATGGAAAAATAGGTAATAACCTCTTTTCGGCTTTGGACGTCGAGGTACCTGAGGTATTATGTAACATTGAGAAGTCAGAAAATTGTTTAAATAAGAGCCACAGTAGGTGTTGGAAGCACCTACTTAAACAATTTCCAGGTATCAGTGTTCTTTGCTGTGCTGTTTGAGACACAACTTTCAGACCTTTGTCATTCGTTTGTCGTTTTGTTTGCACAGACTTGGACTCTCTGAGGAAGTCACGGCCCTGTCCCCAGACATCCCCGGGGCCCTTGTCCCTAGGAACCTGTGGCCTGCTTAGCCTTCTTACCCTCGTGAGCTGGTGTCGGTCCTACGTCTGGCACAGTCAGTCATGAAGCATAGGGACCTGCCCTTCATTGGTATCAGAATCTACGTTCATGGACTTGGTAGAGAGGATAACTTTGATACATAGTAGTGATCAGGAACCACGTTGTGAGGAATAAGCTTAGCGGGTTGTTGAAAAGATAAGCAGTGATTTAATGCCTCTGTGGGGCGGGGGCCCTCCCAAAACCTATCGGTTCATATACCCTAAATCTGGCACGCAGCGCCAGGGGACTCCCAGAACCTCCAGACCCTTCAGGGGCCTGCAAGTGACAAGTCTAAATCTGCTGCAGATTACACAGCTCTGTGGTGCGTGCTGTTGTAGCCCCAGTAGCATTGTTTTTACTGAACGCTTTACTGTGTTATGGTATCTAGGGCCAGATAAGATACGATTCCATGAAGCTCATAATTGTTTTGACTGTAGGACTATTATTAAGGACACTGATTGCTAGGACCCAAATGGGAAGCTTACCATAGATTTGGTTATCGGGGATAGCTGTGTTTTCTTATGAGGAACTGGATTTTTTTTTTTTTTTTTTTGAGATTAAACAGGCAAGTTTTATTAAATGTAACAATTCTACAAAAAATGTAGTGAGTATTACTGTTTATCAAAGCTTTAGGCAGAACTTTGAGGTGTAAGTACAAAGAATTGTTTTCTGATCTTAAAGTGCCAGTTATTACCAATTTGCACCCCAAATGTCTTTTTCTCCCCCCTGCTGAAGTTAAACAGCCATTGCTGGTCAGCTGAAAAGGGAAATTTTGGCTCTCCGTTTAAGGTGTTAATCAAAGTAATGCAAACTAAATAAAAATAGCCACCACATAAATGTGCATAGCATTGCATCCAAGCAAAGGACGGTGGGGTAACTTAAAGAAATATGTGCACTTAGTTAATCAAATTCTAGTTTCCTTTTTGGAGTTACACAAAGTAGCAGTACCAGCTCGCTGGTGTCTAATATTGCACTTTTGTAGCATAAACACAGTTAAACACACAGTGCTGATCCCTGACAGCGTCAGTACCTGCTCACAAACTGCATTGGTATTTACCTCTCAGTCTAGCCTGCTAACTAAATTCCTGTGCTTTTAAGTTTTAATTATTTGACAGCTAAGGCAAAAGAGGAAAAGATTTAAGGCTGTCTTAATATATACAAGCATTCACTTTAGTTAGTATATTGCTTTTGAGAATAGTCTCATTTCTATGACATTAAAAACTATGGAATTTCCTTTATTAAAGTCCAAACCATCAATCATGAAAGAAGTACAATATAAAATAATACACATGAAGCCACAATATTCAGTTACAGTTCAAACTAGAAATTACTAACTATATGTAGCTACTTCATTTTTGGTTTTGCATTTTGGCCCCTAGTTGATTCTTATACATTCTTTACAACTGGCACCTGCTGGAAAAAATCCAACTTTTTCACTATGTATGCTTTGTGTAGGGTACACCATTTCTTCTCACTTAGCCTACGGTGTTTTAAAAATGGTGGAGCTCGGTCATTTTGATGGTGACAGTCACTAAAGGATCTCAGTGCTCAGGCTGTCTTCTTCCCTGTTGTCTGTGAAGTAGCTGGGACAGGAGGACAGGCTTACAGTGCAGCTCCGGCAAAGGGCCGGCAAGTGATGGTGTGTGTTACAGGCTTGGCTTTGCCCTTGGCTCCAGCTTCTATTGCCCATTCTTGTTTCCCCTGTCCAACTTTCCTCTCTTGTTTGACAGCTCAGGATAAAGTGGGTTATCTATACAAGGTCTGGCAAGGCCATTTAGGAATGAGGTAAGGGTTGAAGTGTCAGTGACCTTTACCTTCTCCAGCTCTCAGATATGGCTCCAGAACACCGTGGCCAAGGTGGAACAGGCTGTCATCCGGCTCCCCAGCCTCAGCAACCGACTCAGCTATGCTGCTCGCAAGGTCCACACCATTCAGGGTGGGTAGGGCCACTGCAGGACACTTTCTGCCCCCTGCCCCTGCCCCTACCAGCTCTGACCTTCTTCTTGGCCCAGTTCATTCTGATCCCATATCCATCCCCCATCTCTTCTTTTTGCCTCTGAAAACCCATTTCTCTGTTCTCTGCCTTTCCCCCACCCAGGCCTAGTGGCTCGGAAAGTGGCCCTTGCTCAGTTGCGCCAGGAGAGGTGAAGTTTGGGGCCTGGATCTGTGGGGGAAGAGTGGGCTTTGGGGTGTTGGTTGCTGGGACCCAAAGCAGTGAAGACTGAGGAGGGGCAGAGCTACAGGGGTTGGTGCTGGGTGTGAGCTCCCCTGACTCTCTGCCCCTTCTTGTCTCAGCCGTCCTCCGCCCCCATCCCCACCCCCTCCCCCACTGACCACAGATGTGGGCGTTGAGTTGCAGCAGCTTCGGGAAGAGCGGAACCGTCTGGATGCAGAGCTGCAGCTGAGTGCCCACCTCATCCAGCAGGAGGTGGGCCGGGCCCGGGAGCAAGGTACATCTGGCCCTGAGTTCCCAGGGGCCAGGTCGGGTGCAGTGGGGATGGAGAGGAGGAGGAACCTCTGCGGTTTGGGTGTGGAGGGGCCTGGGCACTGATGCGCTGGCCTGGAGAGGAGGCTGCGGCTGAGTGCCACCTCCTCTAGGGGAGGCAGAGCGGCAGCAGCTCAGCCAGGTTGCCCAGCAGCTGGAGCAGGAGCTGCAGCAAACCCAGGAGTCCCTGGCCAGTGTGGGGCTGCAGCTGGAGGCGGCTCGCCAGGGCCAGCAGGAGAGCACAGAGGAGGCTGCCAGCCTGCGGCGAGAGCTGATGCAGCAGCAGGAGATCTACGGGCAAGGTGTGGTGGAGGGGAAGGGGGGACACGCGGAGGGAGGGGCGAAGGTGGGAGCCGTGAGCCATGGCTCCTCCTGACACACCCCATCTGCACCTTTACCCCAGCTCTGCAAGAGAAGGTGGCCGAAGTGGAAACTCGGCTTCGGGAACAGCTGTCGGAAACAGAGAGGAGACTGAACGAAGCTCGGAGGGAGCATGCCAAGGCTGGTGAGATTTGCCAGGGGAGACGTGGGCCTTCTAGGAAGAAGGAAGTGTTGAGACAGGAGCCTATTATTTCTTCCCCCAAACTTTTGTTTTTTTTAATTGTGCTGTAGGTGAAAGTTTACAGCCCAAGGTAGTTTCTCATACAAAAATGTATATACACATTGTTAATGTGACCCTAGTTGCTGTCCCTATAATGTGACCGCACATTCCTCCTTTCACCCTGGACTTCCCATGTCCATTCAGCCAGCTCCTATCCCTTTCTGCCTTCTCATCTCGCCTCTGGACAGGAGCTGCCCATTTAGTTTACTTGAACTAAGAAGCACACTCTTCACGAGTATCCTTTTATGTCTTATAGTCCAGTTTGTTCTTTGTCTAAAGAGTTGGCTTTGGGAATGGTTTTAGTTCTGGGTTAACAGAGAGTCCAGGTGCCATGTCTTCTGGGGTTCCTCCAGGGGCCATGTCTTCTGGGGTTCCTCCAGTCTCAGTCAGACCATTAAGTCTGGTCTTTTTACTGGAATTTGAGTTCTGCACCCTACTTTTTTCCTGCTCCGTCAGGTACTCTCTGTCGTGTTCCCTGTCAGGACGGTCATTGGTAGTAGCCAGGCACCATCTAGTTCTTCTGGTCTCAGGCTGATGGAGTTTCTGGTTTATTTGGCACCTTTTGTCTCTCCCCTAAACTTTTTTTTAAGACATTATCGTTATATACAAGTAATGAAGTACACAAGGAAAGGGTGTAAATGAAGTTTTATGTGGTAAACACACCCACGCTGCCAGCACTTAGATCAAGAAGCAGAACATGACCAACACGAGAGACCCCATGCCCCACCAGTCACTACCCTGCCACAAAGGCCACACCATCCTGACTAACACCACAGATTACCCCTCAGTTTTCTTTTTTTAATATATATGATTTTTTTTTGTTGTTGTTGCAGAGAATATACACAGCAAAACATATACCAGTTCAACAGTTAACCCCTCAATTTCTATTAAGAAAAATTTCAGACACCTGGATAAGTTGAAAGAGTGCCATAATGAATAGCCATATACCTTCTCTAACTAGATGCATTTGGGAACATCTAGTGGGGAACAACCTGGGGAGGAATTAAGTTCTGTTTTGGACACATTACTTCTAAGAGACTTCTAATACTTCCAGGCAACACCCTTTTGCCACATTTGATCTTTCTAGTTATGTACACATTTATATATTCATTTTTCTGAAACTTTGATAGTTATAAAATCATGACCCTTCGGCTGCATTGCCCACAAATAGGAAATTATCCTATATAACCTCAATACCTTACCACATTTTAAGAAAACAAAAACTTATTGCCCCACATCTGATATCCAGTCCATATTCAGCCTTCCCCTAAGTGACTCTGGGGTGGTTTGGGGATAGGGAAGGTGCTTTGGCTTCAGAGATTCATAGGCTGCCTGAACACCAGCCCACCAGCCCACTGTACAGAAGAGACACAGATGTCCTCAGAACGTAAGTGACTGCCCCAGGTCACAGAGCTGGGTGACCCAATGTTCCTGCCTGTCATTCCAGTGTGTTTTCATGGGATCTTGCTGCCTCTGGGCTGACCCGCCCCGCCCCCTCTGTGCCCTGGCTTCCCCATAGTGGTCTCCCTGCGCCAGATCCAGCGTAAAGCCGCCCGAGAAAAGGAGCGAAACCAGGAGCTCAGACAGCTGCAGGATGAGGCCCGCAGGGAGGAGGGGCTGCGGCTGACCCGGCGCCTGCAGGAGCTGGAGAGGGACAAGAACCTCATGCTGGTAGGGGACAGTGAGACCTGGAGACCAGGGCCTATTGTGGGCTGGTTGGAGGGCAGAGGTGTGGAAAGAGGAAGGGGAGGCTCCCACCGGGCTAGGTGGCATTTAACCCTCTCCTTCCCAGGCCACCTTGCGGCAGGAGGGTCTCCTCTCCCGTTACAAGCAGCAGCGGCTCCTGGCAGTCCTTCCATCCTTACTGGACAAGGGGAGATCTGTGGAGTCCAGCCCCAAGCCTCCAGGATCTTCAGCACCTTCAGCTCCCCCAGCAGCTTCATCTCCAGCAATGGCACCCTCCTCCAGGGACCCCATAAAAGGTAAGGGCTCAGGTGTGAAGGGATAAATGAGAGGACTGCAGGAATCTCTCCTCCAGACACTCTTGGGTACATGAGTGGTATTCTCTGTGATCCTTGGAGGCCCACAGCCTCCTTTATCCACACTCACCATGGCCCAAGGAACTTTCTCCCTCACGACCCTCATACCCTGTTCCTTCTGCACAGTCACTGTGGGAGCCTTCTCCTGTCCAGTTCCTACCCCTTGGCATCTTCTTCCCCAGGGTCCCTCTCTGCTCTGCTTGATGACCTACAGGGCCTGACTGAGGCCATTGCCAAAGAGGAAGGTCTGTGTCAAGGAGACAACCAGAACTCTCCTGTGCCTGTCCACAGCTGAAAGGGAGGACCAGGAAGGATCTGGAGAAGTGGAGCAGGCAGCCAGCCCTCTTTACCACCCGATACCTGTGAATCCTCTTGTGCTAAATAAAGATGATTACAGTAAGAGCCATTGTTTGGAATTGTCATATCCGGGAATGAAAGGGATTCCTCCCTACAGTCAGCTCTTTTCCTGGAGACATGAGAAGTCTCCCATACAGCTTTCTCTAGATAGTTCCTTTTCAAAACCCCTTTCCTAGGCTGCTTTGGAAGCTGTTTGAGAGTCTCCAGGTTTTCTTTGTTCTCATCTTGTTCTAAAACTTCACCTCAGGAAGTTGATAAATGCCGGGAATGGGAAAGAGAAAGCAGCCATTTATTCACCAGGCAGTGTGCTTGCTAGGGCTGCAGGGGTGGGCTTGACGGCCAGGGTCCGTGCTCCCATGGCCTCACAGCCTAGTGAGGAGAGACGACGGTACACAAGCATCTGAGTGAAGAAGCAGGGTCCCCGGGTGGTACAAACGGTTTATACTCGACTACTAACCAAAGGTTGGTGGTTTGAACCCACTGAATGCACCATGGAAGAAAAGCTTCTATAAAGATTACAGGCAGGAAAACCTATAGAACAGTTCTACTCTAACCCATGGGGTTGCCGTGCGTCAGAATCAACTCAATGGCAATGGGTTTGGGTTTTTTTTTTTGATAAGTGAACATTGTAGATTACTTCAAACAATAGTTAAGTGCTGTGAAGAGAAAATAAAATTTAGTAATGTGATGGAACTGAACAAGGAGACCCAATTAGGGCATTAGGGGTGTCCAATGTGGCACAAACGGTTTGTGCTGGACTAGTAACCTAAAGGTTGGTGACTCGAACCTACCCAGTGGTGCTACAGAAGTGGCCATCTGCTTCCATAAAGAGTATAGCCAAGAAAACCCTACGGAGCAGTTTTATTCTAACACGTAGAGTTGCCATGAATCGGAATCAACTCCATGGCAACGGATTTAGGAGAGAGATGGTGGTGGTTCAGGCTCAGGGGAGGTGGACAGGAAGTGGCTGGGTTTGGGGTATCATGCAGGTGCGTTGGGTAAAGGTGGAGGAGGGGAGATGAGAAGAGGAATGAAGTTTTTCAACTTCAGCCACAGGGCGGGTGCTTCTCACTGCCATGGGGCAGACCAGATGGGAGACAACATGGGGAGGAATTCAGTTCTATTTTGGACTTCTGAGAGGCTTATTAGACCTACGAGCAGAGGCGTCCTTGAGGAGAAAAATTCCACGGGTATCTCAGGCTTAAACAAGTAAGCTGAGACCCACAGAAAGGCAAGGGTCAGGGGAGGGAGGAGGTGGGCAGAGAAGGTTGGAGCCAAGGACCAGGGGAGAGGGGCAGAGGGCAGAGAGGAGTCCTGAGAGAGGAGGGAGAGGCTGAGGTAGTTTCTTCCACAGCCTCGGCACTATGACTGATGTTCTGCTCTGGGTGGGGAGCAGGAATCAGGGTGTCCTCATGTTTTCTTCCTCATCCACAGTCACCCCAGGAAGCTCCTGGATGGAATTCCTCACAAGTGCCTGCTTGGGAGGCCCCCTGAACTCCGCATGCCTGAAGAAGGCAGATCCTGGAGAGCTTTGTGCCTGGGCCCTGAGGGGCCATGTTCCAGGGAAGAACTAAGCCTATCTGGGAGTGTTCACAGTGGAGGTAGGTGGGGAGGCTCCTGCACTGGCTGAGGTGCCCTAGATGCATCCAGGGGTTCAAAGGCCCCCCCAGCCCACACGTCCTGCCTGCCAGCCCTGTAATTAGACTGCTTCCCCACGCGTGGCTGGCTCCCATTCTTCGGCTCCCAGCAGCCATGAGGGATGAAAGATGGACGTCTCTGTGATTACGGGGGGGACGGATGGGTACCGATTGCTGCAGAGTGTAGATAGAGGGGGGCATGAAAACAAGGGTAAGGTGACCCCTGGGTCACTGATAGAGAGAGCTGGGCCGCTGGGCCCTGGGCTGGGGTTCTAAAATGAGGGATGCCACTATTGTCAGAGGCTACATATTAGCCATGACCTTCCAAACAGGCTAGACCAGTTAGGTTCTGAGAAGAGTCGTGTTACTGGGCCAGTCCCTTCCCAGAGACTGGCCTCCTCCTCTCCCTCCTTCCCTATAAAGCCTCTGGGGGTTCCCAGACACCCACACAGTTCACCCCTTGCTTTGGGGATCAGGAGACATCCATGATGCTCAGCTGGAAACTAGTGGGGATCCTGGTCCTTTGCTTGTGCTCCCAAGGTGAGCTGGGGATAGAGGCCTGGAGTGTAATTTTGGGGATGATAGGGGATGGTCCAGGTGAGGCCAGGGTGCCCACTAAGTAAGAAGGAAGGGGGTGAATGGGATGCAGAGCAGTGAAGGAGATTCTGGGAGTTTGCATGAGGGGAAGAATTCACAATCAGATGATGCTGGAAGATGCTTTCTGGTGGGGTCAGGGGTAGCTGCATGTGGAGATTTAGATCAGAATTCGGTGTGTGGGCGAGTATCGGAGCTGGGGTCTGAGCTAAGGAGGGTGGCAGTCATTGTGCAAGTGAGATCTGGGTGCCACATGGGGCCAAGGTGTAGACCACTTTGGGCGTGCACACCAGCTTAGGGGCCGTGCCAGTTGGCTGTCCCAACCAAGGGTGGATGGGGCTTATCTGAGGGATCAGTTTAAAGTTGGTCAAGTCCATGGTTCAGATCAGTATGGGGTTTTCATGTCATTTTAAGATCACTTCAACCTTTTGTAAATGTGAGAGAGCTCTTTGAGAGTTACTTTTGAGGTTAGTTTGTGGGATCAGCTCCCCTGGGGCTATGGCCCATCCCAGAGAGCCTATGCCCCTGGAATTGTAGCTGAGGGGGATCTGGCCCTCACATACCTCTTATCTCTGCTTCCTCCTCTACAGGCATCTCAGGCAGTGGGGACCACCCCTCTCCCTCACCCACAGAGGCCCACGAGGAGGAGGGCTCCCCAACATGGCCTCAGGGCCCCCCAATCCCCGGTGACCCCTGGCCAGGGGTGCCCCCTGTCTTTGAGGACCCTCCACCTCCAGGCCCCAATCGTCCCTGGAGAGACCTGCCTGAAGCTGGAGTCTGGCCCCCTGAGCCCCCTATAACAGATCCCCCTCAACCTCCCCGGCCTGATGACCCCTGGCCAGCAGGACCCCAGCCTCCAGAAAACCCCTGGCCGCCGGCACCTGAGATGGACCTTGACCTGCCCTGGCAGGAGTTCAGATAGCTGGGTGGAGGGCTCCCGCTCCCAGGCACCCTCGCTGGGTGCGCACCCAATCCTCTAGGCAGAGTCTACCCAAGCCCACCCCTACCCTTCAGATTCCCCTGAAAGTCTCCCCAGTTTGGCCTAACTCCACAATTCCTTTCCTCATCCCCTCAATTTTATTCTGAACCCTGAGGGTGTCGTTCTCAATATTTTCTATCCTCTCTTGAGATCCTTATTTAGTCCTCACATTTCCCTTCCTTTTTCCTCTGATAGCCTAATCATGCACCTCTACCTCATGTCCAGGCTTCGCTCCTCCACCTGCCTCTCCTACCTCCTTCCCACTGCCTCTCCCTGCTCCCTGGGAACAGGGATGGTGGCACTGTGTTCTCTGCTGCCACCTGGTGGCCAGAGCTGGAACTATCGGCAGACAATGATGGTACTTCCCCAAAACGGAAAAATAAAAACAATATACTCTTAATTTTGAATCTAGGCTGCTTCTTTGTCAATGATTAGTTCTTGAATATTCAGATACCCTCCTCATAGCATTAACTTACTGAGATCTGGAAGTAATTTGAGTTTCTGTCTTGTCCATAATGTATAAGGATGTGGGGCTCAGCAGGAGGGTTGGAAATATAGCTATCAAGAGTTACAAAGACATTTACATTTCTCCCTGACCCTTTTCTTGGATCCAGACTGCTCTTCCCAGGGCTGCCAAACAGTCAATGGCAAATATCAGTTAACCCTTTCCAGCTCATTAAGAGATGCATTTTCTTTCTTTTTAAAAAATATTTTTGTTGTTGAGAATATACACAGCAAAACTTATACCAATTCAACAATTTCTACATGTACAATTTAGTGTCATTGATTATTACGTTCTTTGAGTTGTGTAACCATTCTCACCCTCCTTTTCTGAGTTGTTCCTCCCCTATTGACACAAACTCACCGCCCCCTAAGGTTCCTATCTAATCTTTTGAGTTGCTGTTGTCAATTTGATCCCACATAGATCTTAAAAGAGCATAATGCTCAAGTAGACATTGTTTATTAATTAAGCTAACCGATTGTTTGGTTTTAAGAAGACTTAAGGGGATATTTTTGGTTTAAGGTTTAACGATTATCTCAGCGCAATAGAGGGGTATGCAGTGTCCATGGCTCCAGAAAATCTGGATTCTATGAGAACTTAAATTCTGTTCTGCATTTTCTCCCTTTTGATCAGTAAGATGCATTTTCAATAAAAGTTTATGTCTTATATTTAACAACAAAAAAAACAAAACCCATTGCCATTGGGTTGATTCCGACTCATGGCGACCCTATAGGACAGAGTAGAACTGCCCCATAGGGTTTCCAAGGCTGTAATCTTTACGGGAGCCGTATCTTTCTCCTGCAGAGTGGCTGGTGGGTTTGAACTGACATCCTCTCGCTTAGCAGTCAAGCACTTTAACTACTGTCCCACAGTTGTCAATATTTGCAGTTTTGATCAATTGTGTCTTTTCATAATTATACAGGTAGTCCCTGACTCATGACGGATCCGTATCCGAGTTACGATGAACTACACTTAACGACCATCCAGTTTTTTTTGTGTGTGTGTACATCTTATCATTAGTAATATGTACTACAATGTTGCAGCATGTAATTTACTGATGTTATCATTCTCAGATGTAATGTTTCCAACCTCAAAAGGCAAATAAAGATCAGATTTATAAAGATACTGATAATAAAAGACAATAATAAGGAAAACAAAAAAAAATGAAGTATTCGACTTACATCAGAACTGATTTATGATAGAGCAGTAGTTGGAATGGAACTTGGTCATAAGTCGGGGACTACCTGTAATTGTAAATTCAGTGCAGAACAACTGCTGTTAATACTTAGAGTCTGTGGTAACGGGTAATAAATTTCAATTTATATACATGTTTTTGTTACAGAGATAGGTAGTAAAAGACTTCCAAGTATTGAATTATATTTCTTTAGGATACAATTCTGTAGGGAAAGTGGAATGGAAAAGGAAGAAAAAGAAACAAGTCAAACTTTCTGACTGGTTAATGACTTGTTGACTTCTTAAGAGTATTAATGGATATAAAATTGCTATGATATTGTATTTCATAGGCTATATTCAAAAGAGTGAAGTGACTTTTGTTTTAATATGTAAATATTTAAAATTCCCTGGAAATTACACACCTTGCAACTATTTAAACTTATGATTAAAAATGTTAGATGTTGACTTAAAAATGTGTAAATGTGTAGGGTTTTTCAAAATTCCTTATGGGAGTATTTGAACGGTAAAGTTAAAAAAGCCTAGAGATTCCAAGGGTTGAATCAACTGAGAGGCTATCAGGGCTGGGATTGAAGAGAGGCTAAAAGAAATTGAGGGTGCATGACCTTAAAATTCACCCCTTAGGGCTAAGTTTGCTTACATAGTAACTCCCATTAAAACCTATATGTGGTGATATCGAAACAAAATTAAGTTTAGGATTTAGACCTAATTTTAGAACACATAAGAACTGTAGGAGTGAGTCTAGTAGAATTTGTTGTAGTTGTTAGCTGCCATTAACTTGGTGGACTCATGGCAATCGCATGCACAATGGGATCAAACCATTGTGATCCATAGGGTTGTTTTTCATTTTTTTTTAAAATATATATTTTATTTTATTTTATGTTGTTGAGACTATATACAGCAGAACATACACCAATTCCATAGAGTTTTCACTGGCTTTTTTTTTTGGGGGGGGGAGTAGATTGCAGGCCTTTCTTCCTAGTCTGTATTAGTCCGAAGCTCCATTGAAATCTATTCACCATCATAGCAACATGCAAGTCTCCCCAACAGACAAGTGATGGCAGCTTGCCAGGAATCAATCCTGGGTCTCCTGCATGGAAGGCAGGAATTATACCACCGAACCACCACTGCCCTTGGCAGTAGAATTTAGTAGGTCTAAGGTTGCTATGGAAACCCTGGTGGCGCTGTGGTTAGGTGTTCGGCTGCTAACCAGAAGGTCGGCAGTTTGAATCCACCAGCCGCTCCTTGGAAACCCTATGGGGCAGTTCTACTCTGTCCTATAGGGTCACTATGAGTCCGAATCCACTCCACGGCAACGGGTTTTTTGGTTAAGGTTGCTATGAGTCGGAAACGACTTCATGGCGGCTTTTTTTTTTTTAAAGTGAACTAGATTCACCTATTTGTTCATTCATTATCTTATACCCTTAATATATCCACCAATGTCAGTCGTGGTGGGGGAATATAAAGAATGAAAAATATACAGCTTCCACTCTCAGGGCGCTTACAAGTAAGCCGGGGGAGACCAGCTGGACTTACATGTAAAGTTAAATACCGATGTCATAAGTAAAGATGCAGATAATTAAATAACTACGTGAGTAAGCACCAAAATAGTCTTGGCAGTAAACGCCATGAGTTCAAAGACGGAAGAGTCACGGCGAGCCAGTATAGTCCAGTGAGGCTTCCACGAGGAGGGGCCGGAGCAGGGCCTGGAGGGAAGGGCAGAACTTGTGGTGGGAGGACAGGCCAGAAAGGGGCCGCCCAGGAGCTTTGCGTGAATGCGCAGGCGCAGAAATTGCCTCCCTTCCCCCCAACATCCCCAAGGCTCTCGCGGCTCAGGTGCTCACTGGTCCCCCCCAAGACCCGACTTTGCGCCAGTGTGCAATAGGCTTTATCAGGCCTCTGCATTTGTGCGTGCTGTCCCCTCTGCCTGGAGTGACCGACCTCTGTGTGTCTCTTCAGTGAAGCCTCTCCTCGCCCACCCCCTTCCCGCGTCCCCCAGTCTGTGGTGCCGCTGTGCCTGGTATAAAACTCCGACTACAGTGATGTACTCAACGCCGCCTTCCCCTCCTAGGTCGTGAGCCTCGGACAGAGACTGTGTTCTGCACGTTTCTTCTCTATCCTTGACTATTTTGTTCACACTGACCCCCAGTGCACTTTCAGCCCCAACTGCCCTACCTGTGTCTCTGGCTGCAGGAACTGTTTCCTGGTGCTGGGAGTGCTGGAAGCTCCTGGAAATTTTTGTCCCCTTCCCTAAGCCCTGAAGCGATGGCTGACAAATAACCAAAAAACCCAAACCCATTGCAGAGTTTGGGTTTTGACGCATAGTACCCATGTGGTACAGAGTAGAACTGCTCCATAGGATTTTCTTGGCTGTAATCTTTACAGAAGCAGATCGACAGGCCTTTCTTCCGTTGCGTGGCTGGGTGGGTTGGAACTGCTAACCTTCTGCTTAGTAGCCAAGTGCAAACAGTTTGCAACACCCAGGGACCTTTGACTGACAAATCTGGGGGTATAAATGCTCCAGTTCCCTCTGAGCCGCAGTTGCTCTCTGTGAGACTTTGCTTGGCCTCCTTCCCTTCCAGGTCTCACTCTCCACTTTCCTGCCCCTTTTTACATCCTTCCCACCCCCACTCCCCCCATTCCCCGCCCCACACTTTCTAATACCTGCCTTTTAGATGAGTCTGCTCTGGGGAATACAGCCTAAAAGTATCATTTGCTGCATACCATTAAACTACTTTAAAAAAAAAAAAAGACTTTTTTTAGAGCAGTTTTAGGTTTACAGAAGAATTGTGCAGAAAGTATAGAGTTCCCATATACCCATGCTCTCCCCAGCACGAGGTCTCTCCTGTTATTAATATCTTGCATTCCTGTGGCACATTTGTTACAATTAATGAACCAATATTGATACATCATTACTAAAGCCTATAGTTTATATTGAATCCCTGGGTGGCCCAAACTACTACTAACTGAAGGCTTGGCAGTTAGAACCCACCCAGAGGCACCTCGAAAGAAAGGCCCGGCAATCTGCTTCCAAAAGGTCACAGCCTTGTAAACCCTATGCAGCAGTCCTGCTTGGCAACATAGGGGGTCAGCATGAGTCAGAAACTACTCCACAGCAACCGTGTTTTTTTTTTTTTTTTGGTTTATAGTTTACATTAGGTTTCACTCTTTACGTTGTACAGTTCTATGGGTTTTGACAAATGCATAATGTCATGTGTCCATCATTACAGTATCACACAGAATAGTTTCACTGTCCTCAAAATGCCCTGTGCTCTATCTATTCATCCCTTTCCCCTCCCCCTGCATTACAGCTACTTTTTACTGTGCAGGCCAAATGTGGTACAGATTAAGCTCTCACTTAATTTACATAACAACCCATTGTTAACCTCATCGTGCAGAGGAGGTGGTGACTCATACAAGTCATTCAGAAGACAAATGGCAGAGCTGGGCTTTCAACTCAGATCTGTCCTACTCCAACGTCTCCAATTTTGCCTATCATGTCATCCCACCTCTTTATTCATTTGTGTAACCTGACACGGGATACAGTGCATGGATATTTTTTAATTTAATTTTTATTTGTTTTTTGCTGCTGTTGAGAATATACACAGCAAAACATGCACCAATTCAACAGTTTCTACATGCACCGTTTAGTGACACTGATTACATTCTTCAAGTTGTGCAACCATTCTCATCTTCCTTTTCTGAGTTGTTCCTCCTCCATTAACATAAATTCAAGTTGCTGTTGTCAATTTGATCCCATATAGATAGATCTTGGAGCCCTGGTGGCACAGTGATTAAGAGCTTGGCTGCTAACCAAAAAAAGGTCGGTGGTTTGAATCCACCAGCCACTGCTTGGTAACCCTGTGGGGCAGTTCTACTCTTTTCTGATTCCACGGCAATGGGTTAGATAGTTCTTGAAAGAGCATAAAGCTCAAGGCAGACACTTTTTACTGTTGTTGTCAGGTGCTGTTGAGTCAGTTCCAACTCATAGCGACCCTAGGAACAACAGAACAAAACGCTGCCCTGTCCTGCACCATTCTCACAATAGTTACTATGCTTGAGCCCCTTGTTGCAGTTACTGTGTCAATCCATCTCATTGAGGGTCTTCCTCTTTTTTGCTGACCCTGTACTTTACCAAGCATGGTGTCCTTCTCCGGGACTGATTTCTCCTGACAACATGTCCAAAGTATATAAGATGTAGTCTCGCCACCCTTGCTTCTAAGGAGCATTCTGGCTGTACTTCTCCCAAGACAGACCTGTTCGTTCCTTTGGCGGTACATAGTATATTCAATATTCTTCACCAACACCCCAATTCAAAGGCATCAACTCTTCTTCGGTCTTCCTTATTAATTGTCCAGCTTTCGCATGCATAGGAGGCGACTGAAAACACCATGGCGTGTGTCAGGCACACCTTAGTCCTCAAGGTGACATCTTCGCTTTTCAACACCTTAAAGAGGTCTTTTGCAGCAGATTTGCCCAATGCAGTGCATCTTTTGTTTCTTGACTGCTGCTTCCATGGGTGTTGATTGTGGATCCAAGTAAAATGAAATCCTTGACAACTTCAGTCTTTTCTCCATTTATCATGATCTTATTGGTCCAGTTGTGAGGATTTTTCTTTATGTTGAGGTGTAATTCATTCTGAAGGCTGTGGTCTTTGAGCTTCATCAGTGAGTGCTTCAAGTCTTCATCACTTTCAGCAAGCAAGATTGTGCCATCTGCGTAACACGGGTTGTTAATGAGTCTTCCTCCAATCCTGATGCCCCATTCTTCTTCATATAGTCCAGGTTCTCTGATTATTTGCTCAACATACAGATTGAATAGGTATGGAGAAAGAATACAACCCTGATGCACAACTTTCCTGACTTTAAACCATGAAGTATCACTTTGTTCTGTCCGAACAACTGCCTCTTGATCTATGTACAGATTCCTCATGAGCACAATTATGTGTTCTGGAATTCCCATTCTTCACAATGTTATCCATAATTGGTTGTGATCCATACAGTCAAATGCCTTAGCATAGTCAATAAAACACAGGTAAACATCTTTCTGGTATTCTCTGCTTTCAGCCAGGATCCGTCTGACATCAGCAATGGTATCTCTGGTTTCACATCCTCTTCTGAATCCCGCCTGAATTTCTGGAAGCGTTGATATACTGCTGCAGCTGTTTTTGAATGATCTTCAGCAAAATTTTACTTGCATGTGATATTAATGATACTGTTCGATAATTTCCGCGTTCAGTTGGATCACCTTTCTTGGGAATAGGCATAAATATGGATCTCTTCCAGTAGGTTGGCCAGGTAGCTGTTTTCCAAATTTCTTGGCATAGACGAGTGAGCACTTTCAGTGCTGCATCCATTTATCGAAACATCTCAAGTGGTATTCCCTCAATTCCTGGAGCCTTGTTTTTCGCCAATCCCTTCAGTGCAGCTTGGACTTCTTCCTTCAGTACCATCGGTTCCTGATCATGTGCTATCTCCTGAAATAGCTGAACATCGACCAATTCTTTTTGGTATCATGACTCTGTGTATTCCTTCCATCTTCTTTTGATGCTTCCTGCGTCATTTAATATTTTCCCCATAGAATCTTTCACTATTGCAGCTCGAGGCATGAATTTTTTCTTTAGCTCTTTCAGCTTGAGAAATGCTGAGTGTGTTCTTCCGTTTTGGTTTTCTATCTCCAGCTCTTTGCACATGTCATTATAATACTTTCCTTTGTCTTCTCGAGCCTACCTTTGAAATTTTCTCTTCAGTTCTTTTACTTCATCATTTCTTCCATTTGCTTTAGCTACTAGACTTTCAAAAGCAAGTTTCAGAGTCTCTTCTGACATCCATTTTGGTCTTTTCTTTCTTTTCTGTCTTTTTAATGACCTCTTACTTTCTTTGTGTATGATGGCCTTGATGTTGTTCCACAACTTGTCTGGTCTTCGGTCGTTAGTGTTCAACGCTTCAAATCTATTCTTGAGATGGTATCTAAATTCAGGTAGAATATCCTGAAGGTCGTACTTTGGCTCTAGTGGACTTGTTCTAATTTTCTTCATATTCAACTTGAACTTGCATGAGTAATTGATGGTCTGTTCTGCAGTCGACCCCTGGCCTTGTTCTGACTGATGATATTGAACTTTGCTATCGTCTCTTTCCACAGATGTAGTCGATTTGATTCCTGTGTATTCCATCTGGCGAGGTCCATGTGTATAGCCGCCATGTATGCTGGTGAAAAAGGGTACTTATAATGAAGAAGTCACTGGTCTTGCAAAACTCTATCATGCAGTCTCCGGCATCGTTTCTATCACCAAGGCCATACTTTCCAACTACCAATTCTGCTTCATTTCCAACTTTCTCATTCCGATATCAGTAATTATCAATGCATCCTGAGTGCATGTTTGATCAGTTTTAGACTGTAGAAGCTGGTAAAAATCTTCAATTTCTTCATCTTTGGCTTAGCGGTTGGTGTGTAAATTTGAATAGTCGTATTAACTGGCCTTCCTTGTAGACATTCGGATATTATGCTATCACTGACAACGCTGTACTTCAGGATAGATCTTGAAATGTTCTTTTTGACTATGAATGCAACTCCATTCCTCTTCAAGTTGTCGTTCCGGGCATAGTAGACCATATGGTTGTCCAATTCAAAATGGCCAATACCAGTCCATTTCAGCTCACTAATTCCTAGGATATCGATGTTCATGCATTCTATTTCATTTTGACGATTTCCAATTTTCCTAGATTTATACCTCGTACATTCCACGTTCCAATTATTAATGGATATTTGCAGCTGTTTCTTCTCATTTTGAGTCATGCCACATCAGAAAATGAAGGTCCCGAAAGCTTGACTCCATCTATGTGATTAAGATGGACTCTACTTTGAGGGGACAGCTCTACATTTTTTACTAGTTAAACTATTCTTTGGTTTCAAGAAGGCTTCAGGGGATATTTTTGTTTTAAGGTTAAAGATTATCTCAGGGCAATAGCTTCAGGACTTCATCCAACCTTCATGGCTGCAGGAAGTCCGGAGTCCATGAAAATTTGAAATTCTGGTCTGCATTTTCCCTCTTTTGATCAAAGATTCTTCTATAGAATCTTTGATCAAAATGTTCAGTAATGGTAGCTGTGCACCATCCAGTTCTTCTGGTCTCATGGCAAAGGAGGCAGTTGTTCATGAAGGCAATTACCAATACATTCCATATCCTCCTTCTATTCCTGACGGTCCTTTTTCCTCTCTTGCTCCAATTGAATAGACACCAATTGTTATGCCTTGGATGGCCACTTGCAAGACCCCAGGCACTACACAATGAACTAGGAGGTAGAAAAGAAGTACTAAACATGTTAGTAGGCCACTGTGATCATTAAGGTTGTGTGTCAACTTGGCTGGGTCATGATTCTTAGAGGTTTGGCAGTTACGATGTAGTTTGGCAGTTGTATAATGATGCAATCACCTCCAGGATGAGAGCTGATATAATATGATCACCTCCCTGATGGGATCTGCTGGGAGTAGCCAATCAATTGAAAGGGAGTTTCCTTGGGGGCATGGACTGCATCCAATATATGTGGACTTTCTGGCAAGGCTTAGAGGCTTTTGTTAGCTCTAGATCCTGCAGCTGGCTCCTGTTCATCTGACCTCTTGGGTTCTTGGGACTTGAGCTAGCAGCTTACCTCCTGATTTTGGGATTCCTCAGCCTCCACAGCCTGTGAGCCAGAGGCCGGTTGTCTGACCTGCCAATCTTGGGTTCACCAGCCCCTTGCAGGTACATGAGTCAGGAGAAGTCCCCAGCCTGACCTACAGATTTGGGACTTTCTAGCCTCTACAACCACGTGAGCCTTTCCTTGATATAAATCTCTCTTTCTATATATGTATATAGACACTTCACTGATTTTGCTTCTCTAGAGAACCCAGCCTAAGACGGTCAGTTAACTGGGATGTCCCGTGAAACCATAACCCTAAACCTCCAAAACAAGAAACCAAATCCCATGAGGTTTTTGGTTTTACATAAACAGCCTCAGCAGCTACTCTTTTTTTTTTTCCCTCCAGTGCCTAGGTCTTAATGGACACTTAATAACGCATTTCATGAATGGCTGAATTCATTGATGAATGATGAATTTGGGCACAGAAAGTAGGTTGAAATGGCTGGTTGTTGTTGTTATTTGCCTTCAATTCCATTCTGACTCACAGTGATCCCATGTATGCAAAGTAGAACTGTTCCATAGGGTTTTCAAGGCCTGTGACCTTTTGGAAGCAGATGGCCAGGCCTGTCTTTCTCCTCTGGATGGGTTGGAACCACCAACATCAACTTTTTGGCTAGTTCAGGTAGTCCCTGACTTACCATGGGGGTCCATTCTGACGACTCCGTCGTAAATCAATTCTGATGTAAGTCGAGTATCTCTTTTTTTTTTAGTTGTCATCATTATTGCCTTTTATTATCGTGTCTGTATAAATCTGATCTTTATTTGTCTTTGGAAGGTGGCATGAGAATGATAACATCAGTGAATTATGTGCTGCAACGCTGAATGTAGTACATATTGTAAGTGCAGTTCATAGTAACTCAAATATGTTGTAAGTCGGGGACTACCCGTAGTTGAGTGCTTAACCATGTGTGCCACCTAGGGACCCCCGAAATGGCTGGAGTGAAGGGTTTATAACCTGGAAAAGATGGAGACCTGTTGGACAGGTAGTTTAGGAGCAAATCTGGGAACGTTTGGGTGCCAGGCACAGGAGCTTCTATCTGACACTTCTTTCTCCTCTGTTAGAACTGGGCTCAGGGGCTGGGGACACACACATGTTTGGGTGTACGGTGGCAGAGAGGTATGGGATGGGAGAGTATACCCCTCAAACTGACCCTCAGCAACCTCCCAAGCTAGTGAGAGGGTGTTATTTGGGAAAGGAAAAGAGAAAAAACAAAACTTAGACGAGTAACAAAATGAAGGAAAGGAACGGAGTCCCTGAGAGTCCAGGCAATGAGCTCAGTCTCTTCGCATCCTGCTGTCTTATTTAGTTTCCACAACATTGAGCTGGTTTCCATGTGGGTTTTTTTTTCCCCTTGTAAAGCTTATGCTTCTTGAGGGCAAGGAGAGACTGAATACACAAACAGACAATGGCCAGACCATGTATAAAATAGAACTCTGACCCACAACTTGCAGCACCTGCCCGGGAAGCCAAACCACTATCCGCAGCAACCAGTTCGGGAAGCTAAACAAAAACCGCTGTAACAAGCAGCCCCAAAGGGCCAGGACTTGATTAATCACTGCCCACTTCCCTAATATTTGCCCTCACTTTCAATTCAGGACCGACTGGAGAAAGGCAAATAGGTTCAGTGGTAGAATTCTCGCCTTCCATGTGGGAGACCTGAATTCAGTTCCAGCCAATGCCCTTTAAGCATAGCTACTACCCATCTGTCAGTGGAGGCTTGCATGTTGCTATGATGCTGAACATGTTTCAGTGGGGCTTCCAGACCAAGATGGACTAGGAAGAAAGGCCTGGCAATCTACTTCTGAAAATCAGCCAATGAAAATCCTATGAATCCTAACAGTCTCATCTGTAACCAATCATGGGGATAGTGTAGGACTGGGTAGCATTTTGTTCTGTTGTGCATGGGGCCGCCATGAGTCAGGGGCCCAGCTTGAAGGCAGCTAACAACAACCAATAATATTGATGCCCTTCTTCTAGTTAGCGCAACTGCAGTTTCCCCATGCCACCGGCCTCCAATCAGGACATACCTGAAGTTTTCCCTTTTCTCCACTATACAGCTTTCCCACTCTTCTCCCTGCCTCAGAGTCTCTGCCAAAAGCAACTGATGATGGCCGAATAAATCGCCTTTGCTCATTCTCATTTGGGTGGTGTGCCTCATCTGTCTTTATATCCCTTACTTCTTTCCTAGTACCTGGCACGGAAGGTGTTCAATAAAACAGATTAGTAGCCCCATTCGCAGATGAGAAAACTACAGCTGAGAGAGGTAACTCACCTACCAAGACAAACCACAAGACTAGATGCAGGCCTGCCTGGCTCCAAACCAGTCCTTCTCAGTACAACACCACAGGTGGATGAGTGGGAGAGAGAAAGGGGAAGGCAAGAGGTCATGTGAGATTTAAATATCTATTAATAGGCAATGGGTATCGACACTTTAATGTGCTGTGCTTATCAGCTAGGGAAAAGACTGAGTGGGACTGGATGGTGTGGAATATCAACACAGGGGAGCCATTGTCCTGTTTATCCATTCCGATTAGACAATGCTGGGTTCTTCCCCATCTGCCTTGGCTGACCTCACCTAGAAGTGAATAAGGCCAGGACAGCATGACGTCTTATGTCAACATGGAGTCATAGAACTAATAATAGGATCACAGATATATGGACACAATAGCCCAGAACCTCAGATATGGCAGTAGTCAATAAATGCTTGGCCAATGAAAGCAAAGAGCCTAGAACTAGTATCATGGCATAATTTAATTATAGAAACCAACTCAGCAAAGCTGCAAGTTACGTTGAGAAAGCATCGGGACCAGCCCCCGGCCCTTGGGCATGTGAATAGTGTTTTTGGACCAGACAGAAAAAATGGTTGTCTGTTCTTCTTTGAAGATCTCCAGGCAGGGAAACTCCAAACCACTCATTTGTCCATCCATTTGCCCACACAGCACACTTTTATTGAGCATCTACTGTGTGTTGGTGCTAGGTGATGGTGACAACCCGAGGAAGTAGTTTCAGTCCTCCCTGCCCTCCAGGAGCTCTGTGTCTAGGAGGAAACAAACATGTAAATCATGGCAATAAAATGTGATAAAAGTTAAGTTAGAGAGGAGCACACCCTAAGGTAGGAGCCAGGGAGGGAAGGTCCAACTCCTCTGCCAATTTTGTGTTTCAAATTCATTTGACCAGAGACTTCCTTTGGTATAAACTTAAGCTCTCTTACTGTACATTTTGATGTCCCTAATCTTCAATTAAGTGTCTATCAGGTGCCTGGCACTGGCTCAAAAAACTTGTTGAATTAAACCAAGTCAACTTCCTAAGGTTTTTTCCCTTCTCAAGGAGTTTCTGGGTGATGCAAATGGTTGAAGTGCTCAGCTGCTGAACAAAAGGTTGGACGATTGAGTTCACCCTCAGGTGCCTTGGAAGAAAGGCCTGGCAATCTTCTTTTGAAAAATCAACCATTGAAAACCCTATTTTAAAAAAGAAAAGAAAAAACAAACAAAAAAACTATGGAGCACAGTTCTACTCTGACATACATGAGGCCACCATGAGTTGGAATTGACTTGACAGCAACTCATTTTTTTTTTTTTTAAGTATCCTCAAAGTCAGTTATAAATCACCCCCTAGCCTGCCCTTTTGCAGCATAATCTCAACTCTCATGTTGGGAGCAGACGGGATAGTATAGTGGTGAGAGCATCAGATTATAACCTGGGTTCTTATTCCACTCTGCCATTTCTGCTCCCTGTGTAACCTTGGGATGCTACTTTAGGAGATTTCTCGAATATAATCTCTGAACTCCCTCACAATGCCAAGAGCCCATTTCCCGTGTGTGGGTTTTCCAGACTCTACCACAAGAGGGCAGCCTAGGGACTCCTTTGAGGTGTTTTCCTCTAGAGTCCTTTCTCTGCCTCTCTGCCTCACCTGACATCATAGGCCCCCTACTCCCACCCTCACCTTCATTAGGTGGCACTGGAGCCAAAATAGTTGCCAAGGTGACCTCCTCTAAGGGGAGTCTGGCATGTGAGATGAGGCAAGACAGGCCCCTGGACCCTCAGGAAAATTGGCCAAGGGGTCCACACATCCGTTCTTCCTCTCATTGATTATTTACTGAGTTCCTTCCACAAGCCAGGCAGTGCTCTAGAGCTGTGGATACGGGGGAGAGTCAAAGACACAAGGCTGTATCCTCAAGGGGCTTGCTTCTAGTGGGAGCAGTGAACAGCAAACAGCAGCACAGGTGCTGTGTGTAATAGAATGCCACCTAGTGATAAGTGCTATGAAGAAAAATAAGGCAAGGGAGGAAAAGGGAGGGTGATGGTGCATGGGTGCGGGGTGGGGGGTGCAATTTTAAATAGAGAGTCAGGGAAGGCCTCTGAGGAGATGACAGGTGAGCAAGAACTGAATGAAATGAGGGAGCAAATATCGCAGGAGAAAAGGGCAAACAGCTTAGTGTAGTGTGTAGATTACAGCATCAGGACTCCAGGGTGAAATGCCTAGTTACTCACCGTAAGCAGGAAGTTCCTGGGTGGCACAAATGCTTAAGCATTCAGCTGCTAACTGAAAGAGTGGCAGTTTGAGGCACCTTGAAAAAAAGACCTGGCAATCAACTTTCGAAGGATCACAGCCATTGGAAACACTATGGAGCACGGTTCTACTCTGACACACATGGGGTCACCATGAGGTGGGGTCTACTCAACAGCAGCTGTTTTTTTTAAATTTTGTTTTGTTTTTAATTGTAAACATCACGCTTAACTCCCTGAACTTGTGTCTGCAACTCCGAAGAAGGAATAATAATTCCTGTCTCCTAGGGTCACTGAGAGAACAAAAAAATCCTGTACATGCAAATGTTTGCAATGAGCTGAATGCTACAGTAGGTCAGTACCCATTCTGGTGGAGATGTTCTAGTCCTGGGGTCCAGGTGAACCGAGCTGGACACGAGGTGCAAGCCTTTCCAATAGCATTCCATGTTTACAATCACCTTCCTGGAGCTAGGTGAGGCCTCAGGGCCCTAGAAAACACTGGGGAGTAGGAGAAGCTCCTGCTTGCAGGAGCTCTCCGGCCAGAAAGATGCAGACAATCCAGAGATAGGAGAGGACGTGGGCCATGCAGCTCCCATCCCGGACAGCGCTGAGGGCCTCGCCTGGCCCTGCTACAAGTCCATCCAGCCTCTCACAAAAGCACATGTTCAGAGAGCACTTTCAGACCACGCCCTGGCCCTCCCTCCCACCCTTTCCTGTACTGTCACCAAGATGGGAGAGAGGGCTTGGCAGGTCTCTGATTTTGGGTGACCAATAACAATAAAAAGCATTAATAGCATAGTGAAAAGACTGTTTAATAAGTATGCATGATGAGCAGACATGAGTGTTGGATCAGAGATGGAAGGGGGAAATATTATTGTTACTCTGGGAGCTAATCACAGCCTGTGTTCACCTCCTCACAAGATGAAGGAGGGGTGGTGGCCAAAGCAGACGTACTTAAGCAAAGTGATGGAGTCTTGGTCCAGGGAGATGGACTGCTGCTCAGCTGACTTCCTGCTGCTTTAGGGAAGAGGGAATGGGTGGAGACCTCAGGCAGATAGCGTGGTGAGCAAGCTCCCTCCTGCTAAGTCATCCTCTTTCAGGATTCAATGCTCTGACTCCAGGCCTCACTCCTGTGTCCTTTAGAGGTGCCAGTGAGCTGCTAAGAGGGTGGGGACAGGGCGCAAAAAGAGGCTACGTTCCAGGAGGTCAGTTCTAGAGGAGCGAGTGGGGTTCCAGGGAGCCAAGCGGAGAAGGAAGGAAGGGTTGAACTGAGTATGTTGTTGTTCATTGCCATAGAGTCGATTCTGACTCATGGTGACACCATATGTGCAAAGTAGAGCTGCTCCTTAGGGTTTTCAAGGCTATGACCTTTTGGAAGCAGATGGCCAGGGCCTTCTTCTGAGGCTTGTCTGGGTGGGTTCAAATCACCAACCTTTTGGCTAGGAGTTGAGCACTTAACTGTCTGTGCTATCCAAGGACCTTCAAGCTGAGTAGAGACTGCACCACTGTGTCTATTGTGAGGGAGAGGAATAGGGTGCAGATAGCTCCCAAGAACGGTGATTCTCAGCTAGGGCAACACTATGCTGGTGTGGGGGCACCTAAAAGAATCATCTAGGGGTTATTTAAAGCGAGTAGCATTGCCCCTCCCCACCCCAGCATCAGGGGGAAACCCCAGTCCTTCCTTACCATGGCCCTGTCAGCTTGTTACTTGCTAATGGAAGCTGTTGTATCCCTCAGAGAAAGGACATAATCCAGTGGAGTGGTTTAGCAGAGACAGTCACCTGAGAGGAATGAGGGCAGGCCAGGGGAGGCCCGTGGGCAGCATGGGGAGTCAGTGAGTGGCTCTGTGTCAGCAGGGCCCTCCTGGAGGCAAGGCCTTGGTCATCAGATGGCCCCTGCCACCCCAGCACTACACCGGGCTTTGTACCTGGTAGTGTGATTGGGGGGCAGGGGGCGGGGACCAGGGAGATGTGTCCCAGAGTAAGGTAAAAAGGGGAAGTGTGGCCTGGACGCATTCATCCTTTCATTCCAAAAATATCACCCAGTACCTACCATGGCTAAGTACTTGGAGTTCAGTGAACAGACATGTGCTTTGCTCTGTCATGGAGCCCACAGTCCAGTAGGAACTAATTTCTGTCGTATTTTGAACGCTTGTGGGGGTTGCGTAGATTATGTGCTTCAGAGTGTATCTGAGGAGAGGGCGAAGGAGTTGGGCCAGGTAGAACGTGAATCCCACCATTGATCATCTACCACAGGGAAGACTCCACAGATGTAGGTGGGGCACTCCCAAAAGGTAGGCCCAGAAGTAGAGAATAAAACTGGGTGACGCAAATGGTTTGCACTCTTCTACTAATCTAAAGATTGGCGATTCGAAACCACCTATTGTGCTGTGGAAGAAAAGCCTGGCGGTCTGCTTCTGTAACAATTATAGCCAACAAAACCCTATGGAACAGTTCTACTCTGTCACACATGGAGTCACCATGAGTCAGAATTGACTCAGTGGCAACTGGTTTGATTTTGGTTTGGAGATGTTTAGCCCATCACTTCAGGATCCCTGAGCTAAAGAGGGCTCATCTCAGCACAGATGAGGTAGGGCCTCCACATACAAATGTATCTTCTCCTTCTATGTTTTGGTCATGAGAGGGACCAGGCAAAGAGTATGGATGACTCAGGTCCACCCATCCCCACTACAGGAAAAACAACCCAGAGCACATACCCTCCTGGAAGTGGGCCAGGAGTGTCAGCTTCCTACAGCAGGGAGAGCAGGGTGTTGTTGCTAGAGACATGAGTCCATCTCGGGAAGAGAGGGGGAGAGAGAGAGGAGGAGAGGAAAATGCCTTCAACTAGAACAGCACAGAGAGAGATGTGGAGAAGGGGAAGAGCCATAGGTGGAGCCACAGGGTGGCTCTGGGTGACCTCCCTCCACCTCTCCCACCACAAAAGAAGTTCCTCTTTCAGGCCTTTTCTCTTCCTATCTTTTTTTTTTTTAATTGTTATTATTGTGGTAAATATATAGGTAACAGAACATTTGCCATTTCTACAATCTTCATATATACAGTTAAATGACATTAATTACGTCCATCATGTTGTTCAGCCAACATCATTTACCATTCCCAAATTTTTCCATCACCCTTAACTGAAGCTCAGTGTTTCCTAAGCATTGTGTCTTCTTCCTTTTTCCCTCCTTCCCAACACCACCTTAAACCAAAAACCCAAACCCACTACTGTCAAGCTGACGGCGACATATAGCGACACTATAGGACAGGGTAGAACTGCCGCATAGGGTTTCCGAGGTGGTAATCTTTACGGAAGCAAACTGTCACATCTTTCTTCCATGGGGCAGCTGGTAGGTTTGAACTGCCCGCCTTTCAGTTAGCAGCCGAGCGCTTAATCACTGTACCACCAGGGCTCCTTCCACCACTCCTGGTAACCACTAATAAGCTTTGGTCTCTATACACTTGTCTATTCTAGATATTTCAAGTACACAAGATCATACAATATTAGTCTTTTTGTGACTGACTTGTTTCACTCAGCATAGTGTTTTCAAGATTCTTCCTGTCTTTTTTCATCCTTCTCCCAAGCCTAAGCCCTGGGTCTACCAAGGACCCCTACATGCAAAACTTGATCCAGAATTTCTGCCCTGACTTTTGGTGCTGAAGAGGCTGCTGAGTCTGTGGGTGAGTGGTAGACACAGAGTGTGCTGTGGACTCTCTTGCTTTGGGCTTCTTAACTTTTGAGACTTTGATGAAAGCTGGGACCATCTCTCCAGAAAGACACACACACGCAAGGAATTTAGCACATGTTCTTACGGTGTTTAAGGGACTTTTTTTTTTTTAATACTGGTAGCCGAAGGGCAAGGTTTTATTTTATTTATTTATTGATTTATTTTTTATTGTTGTGCTTTAAGTGAAAGTTTACAATTCAAGTTAGTCTCTCATGCAAAAATTTATACATACACTGTTTTGTGACCCTACTTGCTCTCCCTATACTGTGACAGCACACTCTTCTTTTCCACCCCGGATTTCCCATGTCCATTCAACCAGCTCCTGACCCTCTCTGCCTTCTCATCTCACCTCTGGACAGAAGCTCTCCATTTAGTCTCATGTATCTACTTGAGCTAAGAAGCACACTCTTCATGAGTATCATTTTATGCCCCATAGTACAGTCTAATCTTTGTCTGGAGAGTTGGCCTCAGGAATGGCTTTAGTTTTGGGCTAACAGAGAGTCCGGGACCATGTCTTCCAGGGTCCCTCCAGTCTCAATCAAACCATTAAGTCTGGTCTTTTTACTATAATTTGAGTTCTGCACCTTACTTTTCTCCTGCTCCATCAAGGACTTTCTGTTGTGTTCCCTGTCAGGCCGGTCATTGTGGTAGCCGGGCACCATCTAGTTCTTCTGGTGATGAAGTCTCTGGTTTATGTGGCCCTTTCTGTCTCTTAGGCTAATACTTTCCTTGTGTCCATGGTGTTCTTCATTCTCCAGCATTTAAGGAACTTCTGAGGTCTGTCCCTGAGCCACTGCCATTAATTTATAGCATGATGTCAGCTGCACAGAGCTAATGGTACCTACATGGGCTTTGTAGTCCAACAAGCTTGGGTTTCTTTTCCAAACTCTTCTGCTCACTAGGGTGCTGGTTTGGGGCAAATAATGCAAACTCAGTTTTCTCCTCCATGAAATAGGAAGAAAATTTACTTGCCCCGTAAGGTTGTTGTGTGAATTACACAGAAAACACACGTTGTCCAGGGCTAGATGGTAACTGCATGTGAGTATTTACATTCAAATTAATTTAAATGAAATAATAATTAAATTTGAATAGCTGATTCTTCTAGAGTCAGCTGTTGCCCTACTCAAAATCCTTCAGTTCTCTGTGCCCTCCCACATTTACTCCATTCCCTATGAAATCCAAATTCCTTTAGCTTGGTGTTATCCAGTTGCCCTTGAGTTGATTCTGACTCATGGCAACCCCAGGAGTGTCAGAGTAGAACTGTGCTCCAAAGGTTTTTAGTGGCTGATTTTTTGGAGGTAGATTGCTGGATCCTTCTTCAAGGCACCTCTAGGTGGACTTGAACTTCCAACCTTTCCGTTAGCAGCCAAGCACGTTAACTATTTGTACCACCCAGGGACTCTAGCCTGGTGTTATAGGTCACTTAAAATTTCTCCATTCCTCCACTTAACTGTTCCTCTGCATATAGACTTCTCACGCCAACCCAAGCCAGTCACTATTTCTAAGCCCTTCCAGGGTCCTGAGTCTGAGGTCCTGCTCTCTGCTTTTCTCCTCATTCTTCAAGGCTCAGCAGAAGTCCTGCCCCCTTCTCGAAGTCAAGTGATCAAAGGCTTCTAGCCTTCTTTCTATGCAGCTGGAGTATAGCTCCTGGAGGGCAAAGACAAATTCATTTTCCTCATCACTGCAACTTGCAAAGCATAGGACCAAGAACATGGTAAGCCAGTGCCTGGTGCAGAAGGCAGTGGCCTGGAGTGGGCAGTGTCCTTCCTTCCTCATACATAAAAGGGAGAGGCCCCCCGTTCCTTGCCTATAGAAGGTGCTTGCTTTGAGCTTGGTTTTCTCTGGTGGAGGTGGGCTGCCCTGTGCCATCCACACTCTTGCACCCAGTCCATCCATTCCACTTGGCACTCGCTGTCTGGGGTTAGGGGTATACTCTGAGGCTGTGAGATGCAGCACATTCACCTGTGCTACAATGAACATCGTCAAGCGGGCGAGTTTTCCAGGTGACCCTGGCCTGTGTTGGGCATCGGCTAATGTACCTTCCTTCCTTTCCCTCCTTGGCCCCATTAGCTTCAGGTTTTCACTGCCTGAGCCGAGAGAAAGGTTACTGGTGAGCACCATGGGGCACAGCGGGTTCAGTACAGGAGAGCAGATAGGATCTCAGCAAGAAATGGGAAGAGGAGCTCAGTGGGGCCCAGATGTGGGGAGCTCAGTGGGGCCCGGGGTGGTAGGCTGGACAGGAGAGGGCTAGACAGAAGGGACAGAGTGGCCAGGAGGAGAGTAGCAAGAGAAAGGAATGTGGCCAAACATGAGAGTTGTGTGGGAGGCTGGAAGTTTGGCGGGAGGCGGAGAGAGATTGTGTCTCCTCAGCCCTGGCCATCTGACAGCACCTGAGAGGAACGTGAGGAAGAAAACAAGACAAACTTTGCCACCTCTGGCTTGTCGAGGAAGTTTGTGTTGGAAAAGAATAACTCACAGGCTCTGCTGTGCCTCTGCCCTCTCTCTACCCACACTTGGGAACAGGCTCTTGACCCCCCTTACCTCTCTGCCACTCCCCTCCCAGCTCCCAGAGCTCCCTCCCTGCTTCTCCCAAGTCCCTAGAACAGAGGGATGGGGCATGGGAGGGAGTCAGTGCCTGGGAGTCTGGCAGGAAACAGACCTGAGGTAGGGAGGGGCGCCACTGACATTCAGAAAGAACAACACCATGTTAAATACCATCCCTGTCCACATGTTTGTGTTTGTTGTTCTGTCTGGGGGCACATACGGAGCCAAGGAGATTCTTCTAGAGTCAGTTGGGCTAGATTCCCAGGAGACAGAGAGAGAGAGTCTGGAGCAAACCCATCTTATTTGCTTTCCCAAAGTGGGAGGAGGCAGACAGGGTCAACTGGGGGGCAGCATTTGCTGAGTATCTCTGCTAGGAGGGCTACATCCCTCGTTCCAGTTCATCTTTCTGATCATTTCTCATTTGATCTTCACAAAAATCCTACAAAGCAGGCATGACTGAAAACATACCCATTTTACAGATGAGGAAATTAAAGTTCAGAAAGTTTCCCAAAGTCATGGGGCTAGCTGGAACTTGAACACAAGTCATCCTGGGTCTAAAGCCTCTGCATCGCCTCTCTTTAGGGGATGCTACCACATTCTTTCTCCTCTCTCCACAGCTCTTCCTTTCCACCCCCGTTCTGAGTGCTGGGAGAAAGTCAAGGGCTATATTAAATGGTAGCCCTTAGCTACACGTGAATATTTAATTTAAATTAAGTTAAATTAAACAAAATCAGAAGTTCAGTTCCTCGGTTATACTAGTACCATTTCAAGTGTCCAATAGCCACGCGTGGCTAGTGGCTACCATATTGGACAACACAGGTATAGGACATTTGCCTCATTGAAGGAAGTTCTACTGGACAGTGCTGGGCTAGAGTTAAAGACAGGTCTGGACTAGAGAGAAAGGAAGGGCCCAGCTCACAGGCTCCTAAGGATGGAGCTGCCTTTGGGAGAAGACTGGGGACATTGCGCAAATGGGGGAGGGGTGAGGTGAGCAGGGGCTCCTCCAGGGCACCGTCTGGGGTGGGTCTGGGCCAGGGGAGAGAGCAGCTAGACCCAACTCCAGGGCCCCTCCCTCCAATACTGATACTCATGGCAATACTAGTGAGCAATTAATTGGTTGGGGTGGGGCCAGAGCTGAAGCAAGAAGGAGGGGAATGGGATGGAGGAGAAACTGGTATCTTTTTGAAGGTCCCGGGCTCTAGGCCTCCTATCCTGGCTTTTTTTCTCATCCTTCAGGAACTCAAAGATGCCTGGCCCTCCCTTATCCTACCCAAACATGAGCTGGCTGCTTCCTGTTCGCTCATCCAGGCCAGGGAGACTGCAAATTGGCTGTAAGGCCACCACCTTCCCAATTAGCCTTATTAGCCTCTTGCTCAGAGACACCAGTTGTGGGGGAGGGGCTGTGAGTGGCCTGTGAGTAACTGAGGTCCAGCTGTGACCGGGGTCCCCAGCCCAAGCCTCCTCCTAGGCTGAGGCCCTGGCAGCCAGCATCTCCCAAACTGTCCTTGGAGTCTCCCAGAAGGGAGAGGCTCTGAGGGAGCTTGTTGCTGGAATGCAGATGCCTAGTTTCAGAGAGGAAAAAGGTTCATTCATTGATGGAGCACATAAAAGGTGTGTGGCAGGCATGGTGCTTGGGCAGTGATAACAGGCGGAGACTATGGGGCACAGATCCTCATGTTTGGAGAAGGAAAGCCCAGGGTGACTGACAGGATACCAACGAAAATTGTGGAACCAGGGCCTGTGGTGGAAACCCCGGTGGGATTGCAAACCTGGGGTGGGGTGTGCTGGAGCACGTACGTGGTTCCGGAAGGGAAAGCTGAAATGTCTGCATCTGTGAGTGGGAGGAGGTCAGGGAGTCAGGAGTAGGGGAAGGATGAGGAATTGGGAGTGGAGGAAAGACTAGGGAGTTGGGAGTTGGGGGGAGAATGGGAGGATGGGGAGTTGGGCATGGAGGGAGCACAGTCAGTCAGGAGAGGAGGGACTATGAGGAGGATGGAGAGTTGGGAGTGGAGGGAGGATAGGTGGATGGGGAGGCGGGAGTGGGGGAGGATGGAGAGTCAGAGGACAGGTGAACACCGAGAGGGAGGAGAGTAGCCACCTTAGAGTGGGCGGTGGGGGCAGGTTCTGTGTTGGGCAACGCACAAATGAGGAGCTAGGGGCAGGCCAGTCAGGTGGCAGGAATTGCTCAGCCCCATGGCCATGGGTACCCCACAGTCCAGCCACGGCTGTTGCTGAGTTGGCAGATGCTCCCCACTGATTAATTCGACTCCTCCCTGCCACACCAAGTTCCCCCGGGCACCTGTCCCTCCGCCTCTCCTCCCCTGCCCACAGTGACTCCTGCCCAGAGAATGTCCAGCTCTGGAATAAAGGACTGCGTGTCCACGAGCTGCTGTCAGTCGACTGCACGGTCAAGATGAGCTTCTCTCGGGCATCCTGGATGGGGAGTGTGGGAGGGCATGGGATGATGGCATTGCTGCTGGTCGCCCTGCTCCTGCCAGGTAGGAAGCTGGGGCTCTGGGAACTGAGGGAGCGGGAGGGACACGCGGTATGCCCACACCAGCTCAGGGAAAGCTGAGGGGATCCAGTGCCTGGAGAGGCCACAGTTCATGTAGGGAGAGTCCCAAGGAGGATGGAAGGAGGGGGAAAGCAAGCACTCTGGCATCTGATGTGTGAGTCCTGGGCTGGCTTCACTGCCTTGTTACCTCAGGAGGGTTACTTAAACTTGCTGAGACTCAAGCTTCTGCAACTCTAAAACAGGCTTAATAATAACATCAAGCCATAGCCTCTGTGAGACTCAAATAATGTAAGTAATATGTGCTTTGGAAATTCTAAAGGGTTATATAAATGTTGATTGCTGTGCTGTCGTTGTTACTATCATTGTTATTAGAGGGCTAGAAGATGAGGAGTAAATATTTAGTACTAATAATAATTGCTTCCATTTAGAGAGCCCTTTTTATGTGCCAGACACTACTCTAAGCACTTTAAATGCATTAGCACTTCTGATCATTACAATAACTACAAAACAAGATTTATTATTCCCATTTTACAACTGGGAACACTGAGGCTCAGAAAGGTTAGGACACTGGCTGAAGATCACAAAGTTAGAAAGCAGTAAAGCCAGGATTCAAACTCAGACTGGCTGACTCCAGGGCCTGTGCTACTGACCACTGGATATATCGCCCTTGAGGAATTTCTGTCACCTTCCCCATGGTCTGGGTGGGTGGAGAGTGGGGTCTGTGGTGTGGAGTGTGGTGGGGAGGAAGGGGAGGAGAGAAGAAATGCTTGTTGAATTAGTGCAGTGGAATGAAGAGGGCTCTGGGCAGAGTAGGGATCTGGCACGGAGGGATATGCAGAGGAGCCTTTTTGAGAGAGAATGTGGCATCACAGATTATGAAGATCTGGTTGCTGATGGGAGTTCCAGAAAAAGAGGCAATAATAAATGGTAACGCATAAAGCTTTGTTTTCTAAAGCACCTTCAATGTAGATTCTCTCACAGTCCTCACAGTAGTGCTGTGAGAAAGGCTGGGCAGACCCAGCCTCTCTGGATGTATAAACTAAAGCTCAGAGAAGTTTAGTGCAATGTCACAGCTAGTATGTGGCTCTGTCCACACCACTTGGGACCTGTGGGGTTGGAGTGGGCAGAGGAAACTCAAGTGAGAGAGGAGAGGAGGAAGGATGGGGGATAAGTTGAGCCTGGGGATTGGTGGGAGCAAAGAGTCAGGGCAAGAAGTTGTTCCCCATCCCCAAGCGAAGTAAGTCAGGAGAAGTCAGATGTGGGCCTGGGTGGTCAGGGAGGGAAGCTGACAATGGTCACCAGCCTCGGAGGAGGGTTCCCTCCTGCTGTCCTTGGGCTGGGCCAGTGAGCGCAGGGGTGTCTCTGGGTGTGGCGTCCTGTCACGCTGGTACCAACAGGTTCTGAAGCAACAGGTGGGTGCCCCTATGTCCTGGCCCCCAGCCAGCTTTACTGGCACGGCCAGTGCTGGTACAGGAAATGGATTTCCACCCCTTACCCAGGCCTAGACTCTCACAGCAAGCTGGTGACTGGATCTTAGTCCTCTGATACCCTGTCCCTTATTTCAGCCCCTTTGCCACCTGGTTTCTCTTTTCCCAGCATTTCTTTTATGTTTTTCCTTCACTTCTCAGCCCCCCATTGTTTTGTCTTTTGCCTTCTCCTTCCACTTGGTCCCTCGGGATCTAGTCCCCCACCTCTCAGAGTCTTGGTCTCCTCCACTCTGTCTATTTGGGTTCCTTTCTTTTAGATCTGTTCGTTCCTGACACTTCCCCATTCCCCCTTGTCTTCAGCTTACTTCTTTGAGGTCTCCCACTTCTGGGTTCTATTTTCTTTTTTTCTGGTACATCTTTGGCCTTCCTGCCTCCCCAAAGCCATATAACTGTCTTTATTCTGCCGTCTCAACAGCCTTCAGAGACTCAACAGTCAGTTCTCCCTCCCTTTTCCGCTGCAAACCCTCCCTGAGCTCTTCTTGGGAGAAGTCGGGGTGGCAGATGACTGGAGTGGGCTGAGGCGTGAGGGAGAGAGCCAGCCTCTCTTTCCCTTACTAACCACTACTTTCCTCCCCAGGGATCTCAGCTAAGAGTATCGGGACCTTCTCAGACCCCTGCAAGGACCACACTCGTATCACCTCCCCCAATGACCCCTGTCTCACTGGGAAGTATGGTTCCAGTAGTTTCAGTGGCCACAGTGGTTCCGGCAGCTCCAGCAGTTCCATTTCCAGTTCCAGTGGCTCCAGTGGTTCCAGTGGCTTCATTAGTGGGTCCAGTGGATACAGTGTCTCCCAGAGTGGTTCTTCAGGATCTTCAGTATTTAAGCCAGGAACAGGGTATTCCCAGATCAGCTACTCCTCCGGATCTGGCTCTGCTCTACAAGGTTCATCCGGCTTCTCCCAGTCCGGAAGCAGCAGCTCCCAATCAGGATCTGGCCCTTTACTGACTGGTGGAGGCTCAAGCTCTTCTGTTTCCCAAAACTCTTGGAAGTCCAGCAGCAGTGGCCAAAGCGTCAGCAATAAGCTGCACCCCTGTAGCTCTGATGTCCCTGACTCTCCCTGCAGTGGGGGCCCCGTTGTCTCACACTCTGGATCCTACATCTCTGGCTCCCACACTGTGTCAGGGGGTCAGAAGCCTGTGGTAGTGATGGTGGAGCAGCATGGCTCTGGTGGCCCCAGAGTGGGTCAAGGTGCCCCCTGTAGCAATGGTGGCCTTCCGGGCAAGCCCTGCCCACCTATCACCTCTGTGGTAGACAAATTCAAAGGTGGCTATGAGGTAGTAGGTGGCTCCTCTGACAGTTACCTGGTCCCAGGCATGACCTACAGTGGGGGTAAGCTCTACCCTGTGGGCTACTTCACCAAAGAAAACCCTGTCAAAGGCTCCCCTGAAGTCCCCTCCTTTGCAGCTGGACCCCCCATCTCTGAGGGCAAATACTTCTCCAGCAACCCAATAATCCCCAGCCACAGCTCTTCTAGTTCCAGCATCTACCAGTCTGGAGCTTCCTCAGCCATTGTGTTCCAGCCCGTGGGCTCTGGTGGGGTCCAGCTCTGCGGGGTTGGCTCCGCAGGCTCCAAGGGGCCCTGCTCCCTCTCCAGTTCTGGAGTCCACCGCAGTTCCAGCAGCTCCAGTTCATCCCTCCATCCCTGTGGCAGTGTTTCCCAGGGTCCCTGCTCCCCACCAGGCACTGGCTCCCTCAGCGGCAGCTCCAGATCCCAATCCAGTGGCAAAATCATCCTTCAGCCCTGTGGCAGCAAGTCCAGCTCTTCTGGTCACCCTTGCATTTCTGTCTTCTCCTCAACATTGAGAGGGGGTCCTGATGGCTCTCCCAAACCTGATCCCTCAGCTGGTGCTAAGCCCTGTGGCTCCGGCATCCCTGGAAAGAACCCCTGCCGTTCCATCCGGGACATCCTGGCCCGCGTGAAACCTCTGGGGCCCCAGCTAGCTGACCCTGAAATTTTCCTCCCCCAGGGAGAGTTACCTGAGAGTTCATAAGTCAGCTTCTGTATATGTGCAAGTGCGGGTACAAACATTTGGCACACCATCTCCCAAGTGGGAGAAGTCCAGGGACCCAGGCATGGGGTGCACTCAGTTTCCCTCCTCCCTCCCCAGACAGATGTTCTACCTCCCCCATTACTGCAATGTGGCAGACTCTCTCTCATCACCTCTTCTTTCTTCGTCTCCCCAAAATGGTAGACCTCAAATCCTATTCTCATTCCCTCCTACTGCTTAGATTCCCATTCCACTGCAATGCCTTCTCTGTCAGATTACTATCCCCTAAATCTCCCCTGACATTTCTTTGAGATGGTACAGTCCATAGTTAACCCCACCCATTCAGGTTCTTGACGGGGAAACTCCCTAAAATGTTCCCAAAAGGTGAGGATTTCTATGCCTGGACAGCAAGTTGCCCCATCCACTCCCCCTTTGCTAAATAAAGCAACATCTAAACCGTTATCTGAAAACAGTGGCCACTTTTCACTCACCTTGGGTAGACTCTTCACCATTTGGTCAACCAACTTGATATCTCACTGGTATGTTATACTTTCAATTCCATGTACCCTCCCCCATCATCGAGCTCACTGTAACCTTGGAAATCACTGTTCCAAACATCACCCCCCCACCCCACCCCGCTTGCCTCTTAAGGTCTCCCTCCATCCCAGCTCCCTTCCTGGCTGCCACTTCCCTCAGTGCTCAGATGTTGCCTGTGTGAGGGAGATGCCAGGACATCCTCAGAGACCTATGCAGGCTCCTTGTGCTGTGTGGATCCTGGACAGATGGCTCAATAAACTGTGCGAACTAGATGCAGACTTTTTGCTTTCTTGGCGTCCTGGGTCTCCTCTTAGGACGTGGGTGGTGCTCCTCTTTGCTTCTAGTGGCCCCCGTGTCCCCCGTTTTCATTACAAGTTGGCCCAGTATTTCTTCACATACTCCTCCCACAAAGGATAACAATAAATATTTGTTGAACTAAATGCAGAGGCTGCCTGATCTCCCAGATTCTTCCTCCCACTTCTCTCCTCTCTCATTGTTCCAGAAAATCCATTCTCTCTCCACTCCTCCTTCACTCTGAGGTCCTTCCTGCCCCCTAGATAGACCCCTAATTATTTCCTCCCCGTCCCCACCCAGGTTCCTTCTCCTCCATTAATTTGTCTCACCTTCTAGAAGCCATCCTCTCTGGGAGTTATGAGTGTCGATTTCTTGGGTTTCTGGGACACCTGGAACCTTGGGAAAGTCTGGGACACAACAACCCAGACCAGATTCTTGGTGACTGAGTAGGAGCCCAGTTGGGTGTTCTGAGAGTTGAGGGCGGAGAAAGTAAAAGGAAGAGAGGAGAGGAACATGACAGGGAGTGCAGCCAAACACGGTGACTCACTGGCCTATATAATAAGGTCCAAAGCAGGGTGGCAGCCAGCTCATGGAGGACAGGGGCTGACAGAGTCCCCTCCACCTCCACACTCCTGCTGCCTCTGCTGTGGTTCTAGAGTGAGAGCTGTGGGTGACATGGCTCTCGGGTGAGAGAGGGCAGAGTACAAGAGTGGAGAAGTGGAGGTGGTCTGCCTGGGAGAAGGGAGAGAGAACATGGACAGAGTGATTTCAGGGCCATGCAACTTATGTGCTGGAGACAGGTGGTGGAGATTCTGAGGCTGAGGAAGTCCTCATATCCCAAGGAGGGGAGAGTGGGCTGTGCTTGTACCTATAGGAAGGGCCCCACCCCAAGCACAAGCAACCTCTAAGAACCTGTGCTTGGCTGCAAAGGAATTCACCTCTCCCTTAGGACCTAAATCATTCCCTACTTTTGGGATAGTGCTGGCTGGTCCCTGAGACATGGCAATCACATGAACAACAGAACAAAGCACTGCCTAGTCCTACATCATCCCTATGATGGGTTATGGACTGGACCATTGTGATCCATAGAGTTTTCACTGGCTGGCTTTCGGTAGTAGATCCCCAGCTCTTTCCTCCTAGTCTGTCTTAGTCTGGAAGCTCTGCTGAAATCTGTTCCATATTACAGCAACACCCAAGCCTCCCTGACAGATGGGTGGTGGCTATGCATAAGGTATATTAGCTGGGAATCAAACCTTGGTCTCCCTCATGAAAGGTGAGAATTTTACCACTGAACCACCATTGCCACTTGGTCACAGATTTAGGGCTGTTGAAAGTTCAAGTCCCGAACCAGGAGAAATGTATTACATTGATCAGAAATGACCTGGGGCAACTCAGCCACCCTGCAGGGTTGTTTGAAGACAGAGAAAGACTCCATAACAGTCCCGTTTCTGTCATCATGGTTGAGTCCCCCTTGGTCCAACAGCTGGCAGCCACTGCAGGAGTCAAGGCAATCAGAGGCTTATGGATTAGAATCACAAGGGGGAGACAGCCTCTGCTGTGGGGACTCCTCTAGTCCCTGGTGTGGTGAAGGTTAATTTTGCAAAAATGGTGGATGTCACTCAAAAGGGCCACTGCCCTCCACCCATTGGCCAGTCTGGAGAGGAGCTCTTCACTCCTCCAGCAGCTAGCCTGCAGCAGGTATGGATGGTGGTGAAACAGTAAAGTCTGTTAACAGCTAATGTTTAGACCTCAGGCAGCCGGCAAGTTTAGTCTGCGGACCTCCCAGAAGCAGTGGTGAGAACAAGGGCATTTCAGAACTTTTTATCATGAGAAATTTCAAACATATTTAAAGTAGACAGAATAGTCAAAGAAACCCTATGCTTCCATCACTCAGTTTCAACAAATATCAACTCATGGCCATTTGACAGTAATATTTAAATGCCATATTTTACTGCTAGTTGGAAACATCTGCTGTCTTTCTATATCTCTTATATTCTGTGGATATATCTGACCATCTATAGTAGGCAGAATGATGCTTCCCCTGAAGATGTCCACATCCTAATCCCTGGAACCCACAAACATATTAGGTTACATGGCAAGGGGAAATTAAGGTTGCAGATGGAATTTTCTAATCAATTGATCTTAGAGTAGGGAGATTATCCAGGATTATCCCGGTGGACCCAATGTGATCACAAGGGTCTATAAATGCAGAAGAGAAAGGAGGTCAGAACGATACAATGTGAGAACCTCACCTGCTGTTGCTGGCTTTGAAGATGGAGGGAGGAGGGGCTACAAGCCCATGCAGGTGGTCTTTAGAAGCTGCAAAAGGCAAAGAAATGGATTTTCTCCTAGAGCTTTCAGAGAGGAATGCAGTCCCCTCAACACCTTGATTTTGAGCCAGGGAGGCCCATTTTGGACTTCCAACCTTCCAGAAATGCAAGATAACAAATTTTTGTTGTTTTAATCCATTAAGTTGTGGTAATTTGTTACAGCAGCAATGTTGTTGTTATGTGCTGTCAAGTCAGTAGGAACCCTATAGGACAGAGTAGAACTGCCCCATAGGGTTTCCAAAGAGCAGCTGGTGGGTTCGAACTGCTGGCCTTCTGGTTAGCAGCCAAGTTCTTAACTGTTGTGCCACCAGGGCTCCACAGCAGCAATAGGGAACTAATAACACCATCATCTGTTAAGGATGGGAACCAGGTCTATTTCCCTAGATACAGGAGTTCACCTATTGGGATCAAGGTGAAGGAGACATGAGGATGCTTGAGAAAGAGGTCCCTGGGGGAGAAAGATCTGGATTCCAAGGAGCGAGAAGAGAACCAGGTGTTTCTATTGCTGAGAAGATGCACTGAAGTGATTGGGATCGCAAGGGTGATGGTCCTTATGTACTTGGTGCAAGGAATCAGGGAAGGGTAGGGCTGGCAACCTGCGATGAGCTGTGAGCCAGGACACCTGCATCAAGAAGGGGCCCAGAGCTCAAGGAAAGGTGCCAGGGTGGGGAGACACCCAGCTTCCTCTCGGACATTCAAGTGGCACCTGTTGCCACAGACAGAATTAGGAAGGAGGGTGGAATGTGGAGATTTATTGTCTTCAAACCACTGGCCCAGCCTGTTTCTGCTGTCCCCCGCCCCATGAGGAGGATAAAGGGCTGGCCGTCCTGGGGCTGAGGGAGATGGTAGAGCTGAGCACGATGCAGGGCCGCATGGCAGGGAGCTGGGCTCTACTGGGCTTGCTCCTGGTTTGTCTTCATCTCCCAGGTATGGAGGCTATGCCCAGCCTTCGGGCAGGAGGGTGCCGGGGCACCCAGGGGAAGTGGAATGAAGGGCAGGGATAAAGGCAGGAAGAATGCACACTTGGGTCCCTGAGGGAAGTATGAGATGGAGTAGGGAAGGGTTAGGAACCAGGGAATCCGGGAAGGGAGGGCATTGGGACCAAACATGAGAGTCCATTGGTTGCTTTATCTTCACTTTCCCTCAGGTCTTTTTGCCCGAAGTATCAGTGCAGTGGAGGAGAAACTCCCCCAAGACTTGGGGATCAACTTGCCTCTGCTTGGACAACCTTCTTTGGCCAGGACCTCCAACTCGGAACAACCTCAGCCCAAGTCAGATGCTGGGTCTAATGGCTTAGCAAAGGGTCTTCTGAAGCCCAAGATGTCTCCATATGATGGCTCCCAGGCTGCAAAAGGTTTTAGTGTACAGAATTGGCTCTCACCTGAGGGACTGCCCTCTGTGGACTCCTGGTCCCCTGAGGGTCCTTGGCCAGTGATGCCTGCGGCAGTCGAGGACCATCCCTGGGATGTGCTGCTGGAAGGACTATCTTACCTTACTAGTGCTGCTGCCCTCCCTCTGAGTAGTGGCCCTATGCCTGAAGGTCCTTCTGCACACTTTGCAGATGCCCCCCCGGATGCTTCTCTCCTCCACCAGGACTCTGAGCTTAGATGGCCACCCCGTTCTAGTCCACTGGAAGCCCAGGGGGAAGTCCCTGCCCAACACCCACTCTGCTCTCTCATGAACAGGATCTGTCAGTCACTTCTGCCTGGTCTCCCCTGGGGGACCCTGAATCCTTGTGTGTCCTGGGGAAGTGGACATCCTGGAACTGGCTGGGGGACAAGGCGCATGCCATCATCCCATGCGGGATGCTGGGGAATCAATAATCAATACCCAGGTTCCAGCTGGGGGAATATCAATCGGTATCCAGATGGCAGCTTGGGGAATAGTAATCAACATCCAGGAGGCAGCTGGGGGAATATTAATCAATATCCAGGGGCTACCTGGGGGAATATTCATCTACCCTCAGGTAACAATAATCAATTCCCTTCCAGAATTCTCCGTCCTCCTGGCTCTTCTTGGAATATTCCAGCTGGCTTCCCCAGTTCTCAAGACCCTGGGTCACAGTGGGGTTAGGAGTGTGACAGGGATGGGGAGGGGGCCCCTAAATTGGAAATCAGAGAGGGAAGTCCTGCCCCCTGCCCTTGCAGTACAAACTGAATTAAGATTCAATCAGCCGATCTCCCAGCATTACCCCTGCTTCTCGCTGCCTCCCCTTCCTCCCTGCGCTGATCAACAATAAAACACAAGTGGTTATGGAATTTCCTTCTCTCAGTGTATTTTTTTATGGTCATAAAACTGAAGTGAATTTTGTCCTTTCTAGCCATGCTCAGTGCCTCTTTGGTCCCCTCCAGATGCTCTCCTGCTGCCCACCCCCCCCACATTCTTTGCAAAAGATCAAAGCCCAGGTGTTTGAGGGTGGAGCCTCACAGTCTTACCCTGGCAAAGTGGGAGAACCGATTCCAGAATTGTACTGGAACCTGAAGAAGGGAGGAGGGGAGGCAGGACTAACTGAGGTGGCACCTGTGCCAGAAGGAGGGCTGAGTCCAGGGAGTTGCTACCAGGGCCAGGGGGGTGCTGAACACCCTTCAATTCCCAGAGACACAGAGAGTCAGAGAAAGCCGTATTGTTGATGCTTAGGTTTTCAACCGTGGAAAGTTCTTGGAAGTGGGTCTCCTTACACACATCACTTAGCACATTGTGCCCGAAAGAACCATGGTCTTTGAAGATTTGTTGACTAAACTGTGGGCCTCCATAAAGGAAGAAAAGAAAGGGAGAAGAGAAAGGGAGAGAAAAACTTTGGAGCCAACAATGCCACCTGCGGTGGCATTTGATGCTTTTATTCTCAAGTGATGACACTTTCTCTTGCTTTAGTCACACTGTGGTCTCCATGCCCTCCCTTTGCTTTTCCCAGGACCTCTGCATCCTTGTACAGGAGTTGGAGGGAGGGGAGGGTCACTCTTAAGAAAGAGCGCATGAGAGCCGGCAGGAGCCAGATGGAGGTGGTGAGGCTTCCAGAAGGGCCTGCCTCTGGTGAAGGTCTGTATTCGTTTCCCCAAATGTATAGTTCACCCTCAGGGTTCAGGTGTGCGCACCCTCCCCACAGTGGAACACCCCAGATCCAAGGAATTGGTTCTGTTGTTGGGAGGGAGGCAGGAGGAGGACAAACACCAGCACTGAGGTGTTTTCAGAACATTCTCCTCTCCCAGTGTCTGCCACGGTCTCCATCCCGCATGGAGAATTCCCTCTTGGGGTACCTTCCCCATCAGCCAACCTTTATCACCACCACATTCCCTTCTTTATCCCCTCAGCCTCCTCGCTCAATTCTTTTCCCACCTTGGACTTCCTTGGTTTCTTCTGGTGGTAAGGCAGGCTGGCCTGTTGTCAGTGTCTGTCTGTCACAAGCCCAAGTTCATTCTCTCAGGCTATCTCTAGCCCTCTTTCCGGTTGCCCCCCTCTCTATTGGTGTGGCTAGTTGCCATCAAGTCGGCTCCAATTCATGGTGACCCCATGTAGAACAGAACCAAATGTTGCCTGGTCCTGCACCATCTTCATGATGTTGATATGCTCAAGTCCATTGCTGTGGCTACTGTATATTTTAAGTACTTTCCAACCTAGGGGGCTCATCTTCCATCACTACATCAGACAATGTTCTATTGTGATCATAAGGTTTTCCATTGGCTAATATTCAGAAAGAGCTCTGGTGGTGCAGTGATTAAGAGCTCGGCTGTTAACCAAGAGATTGGCAGTTCAAATCTACCAGCCACTCCTTGGAAACCCTATGGGGCAGTTCTATTGTGTCCTATAGTGTTGCTATGAGTTGGAATCAACTCGACAGCGACATGTTTTTTTTTTTAAATAGTTTTTAATATTCAGAAGTATCGCCAGGCCTTTCTTCCTAGTCTGTCTCAGTCTGGAAGCTCCACTAAAACCTCTCCACCATGGATGACCCCGCGGGTATTTGAAATACCAGCGCCATAGCTTCTGGTATCATAACAACAACACACAAACCACCATAGCACAACAAACTGACATACGCGTAGTGGCTCCTCTCGATAGTCACTCCTATTTTCACTATTAAAGTCTGTATCCACACTCCCCTCCTCTCTTCCCCACACTCCCTAGAACGTAAGCCCCATGAGGGCAGGGACTTTGTCTTACTTTGTTTACTGAGAAAAGTGAGAACAGTGTCCGGGCCATGGTAGCCCTTTGCCTTCGAGCCCATTTTGACTCACAGAGACCCTGTAGGATGGAGTAGAACTGCCCCATAAAGTTTTCAAGGAGCAGCTAGTGGATTCGAACAGTCGACCTTTTGGTTAGCAGGCGAGCTCTTAACCACTGCGCCACTAGGACCCCCCTGGGCCATGGTAGGCACTCAGTAATCACTGAATGAATGGATGAATCCTCTCTCTCTCTAACTGAGACTCCCTGTTTTCTCTCTTCTTCTAACCTGTTCCTGAGCCACATGGCTACACTAAGAGTCTAATACTGATGCAGACTTTTGTTGTGGCCTTTCCTGGGCCTCACAGACATTTCCTTACAAACGTCACAAAGCCCCTTTCAGCTCATAAAATGCTGTGTTCATTGCTTCATTTAACTCTGACTATCTGTGAGGTAAGGAGCTGTGGTGATGCAATGGTTAAGTGCTCGACTGAAAGGTTGGTGGTTCGAACCCACCCAGCAGCTCCATGGGAGAAAGACCTGGCCATAGAAATTACAGCCTAGAAAACCCTATGAGGCAGATCTACTCTGTCACATTGGGTGGCTTTGAGTCGAAAATCAGTTTGATGGCACACAACAACAGCAATCCTCTGTGAGGAAGGTATCATAAGATCTCCTTTAACTTTTTACAGATGATGAAACTGAGGTGAAGGGAGATTAAACAACTAAGACAAGTTTATATAGCTAATAAGTGACAGAGTCAGTGACTCAAACGTAATTTGTCTCAGTATCTGTCCGGGGAGTATTCAAATACAATATGCAGTTAAACAAAACAGAAAAAAACAACTAACTTTTACTGAGTACCTACTTTGTGCATGACACTCACTAGGTGAGGTGCTTTCATACACATCCTTCCAGCTAAGCCTCACGACAGTTTTACTGGGTAGGCACTGCTGGGCCCCATTACACAAGGGAGATATTGAGGCCCAGAGAGGAAAGCAAGCCAAGGATTGCACAGAGGTAACACTGTGCCGAGGGAGTGAGGTTTGTCCCATAGTCAGCCGGTGTTGATGGCTGGTGGGTGCTGAGGCTACAACAGTGGAGGGTCCTGGGGTAGCTGTGGCCAGCCTTGTCAGAGTGGTCAATTGTTGCTAAAAATAGGAATAAAAAGTTCTAAGATTTGCAGCCGTCTGTCAGTTGGTTATACTGTGGCAGGTTGCATGTTGCTGTGATGCTGGAAGCTATGCCACCAGTATTTCAAATACCAGCAGGGTCACTCATGGTGGACAGGTTTCAGCAGAGCTTCCAGACTAAGACACTAGGAAGAAAGGCCTGGCGATGTACTTCTGAAAATCAGCCAATGAAAACTCTATAGATCACTATAGAATATTGTCCAATGCAGTGCTGGAAGATGAGCCCTCAAGGTTGGAAAGAAACAATGGGCTCAAGCATGCTGGTGATAATAAGGATGGTTGGGGCTAGGTGTCACGGACTGAATTGTGTCCCCTCAAAATATTTGTCAGCTTGGCTAGGTCATGATTATTTCCAGTATTGTATGATTGTCTTCCATTTTATCATCTGACGTGATTTCCCTATGTGTTGTAAACTCTCTCACTATGATGTAATAAGATGGATTAGTGGAAGTTATATTGATGAGGTCTACAAGATTAGGTAGTGTCTAAAGTCAATCTCTTTGGAGATATAAAAGAGAGAAGCGAGCAGAGAGACATGGGAACCTCACACCACCAAGAAAGCAGCGCCGGGAGCAGAGCACGTCCTTTGGAGCTGAGGTTCCTGTGCAGAGAAACTCCCAAAGCAAGGGAAGCCTGATGACATGGACCTTCCTGCAGAGCTGACAGAGGAAGTGTTCCCTGGAGCTGATGCCCTGAATTTGGACTTGTAGCCTACTGGACTGTGAGGAAATAAACTTCTCTTTGTGAAAGCCATCCACTTGTGGTCTTTCTGTTATAGCAGCACTAGATGACTAAGACACGAAAACACGACTAGGTAACATTTGGTTCTGTTGTACATGGGGTCATCAGGAATCAGAACCAACTTGAGGGCAACTAACAGCAACAACAAAGTTTACAGTGGGGGTTGATGCTGGTGCACCGATTTTATGTTTTTATTAGTGGTGGAAGTGGCAGCTGGAGTAGCAGGAGCCATCTCTCCTGTCCTGGGAGGTGAGCTTCTACAGTAGAAAAAGCACTTGTCTAGAAGTTAGAAGACCCAGATTCCCCTTCTGTGTGCCTGCACTGCTTGCCCTGCCACGTCAGCTTAGGTAAGCCACAAAATGGAATGAAAGCAGATGTCCGGCCTACCTCACGAGGTTGTTATAAAGTTTAGTTAGTATACTGGTAAAGTGCTTCAGAGACTGAAAAACTGAGTGTTTGTAGGGATTGACTATAATGCAATAAATTGTCCCAGTGAGGCCTTCCTAGTGGGACCACATGGCAGGGTAGTTCTTAGCCCCACAGAGAGAGGCTAGTCTGGTGAAGTGGCCGTTTTTGGCTGCACGGTTGATCGTTAAGATTGGTGTGATGCTTCTCCCAGGAATTACTTACTAAAGAATGATTCCAGGATCAAGAAGTGAGAGTTGGCTTCTCATTTAAATACTTGATTCCACCAACAAACTGTGTTCACTCAGTCAGGTGTTTTTCACTTATACGTACACTCTTGGGTGATAATAATAATAGCTTCCTTTATTATATATTAGGTTGGCAGTTTGAATCCACCAGCTGCTCCTTGGAAACACTGTGGGGGCTCTTCTACTCTGTCCTATAGGGTCACTATGAGTTGGAATTGACTCTGTGGCAATGGGTACAGGTTATTATATATTTACCATGAACTACAGGGTTATTTCAATTAATCCTCACAAGAACTCTGGCATGCAGTTTCTCTTATTTCCGTTTTACAGTTGAAGAAACTGAGGCTCAACAATGTTAAGTAATTTACCCAAGTCCATGGGTAAGAGGTGAAGAAGCTTGGCTATGGTAACATTTGGAAACTGCAAACCTGGGTGGGCACACCCTACAGAGCAGGTGAAAGATTCTCCAGGCCCTGACCCCACATCTCTATCACCACCTGGAGTCCTTCCTCCAACAAGTTCATTTTCTCCCATCTTTCTATGTCACCTGAAGGTCAGCAGTCTGGTTCTGGTTTTATCTGTTTCTCTAGACAAGATGCCTACCTATTGGGCTCTTCTTATTATTCCGTTGGAAGGATGTCCCTATTGTCTTCCTCCTGTCTTCTAGGTGGGCATTCACCTTTTGATTGGCAGGAGCCTAGTGAGCACAATTTAGGAGACTCTCAGCTTTACTAACTCATACTCTCACACGTCAGAGTGAGCACACACAATCCCTCAAGAAAATCAGCCACACACCAGGGTTTTTAGTTTCACCCACTTACAGATTACCCTGGTCACAGAGCCTGTAGAGTCCAGGGATCAGATAGCGGGAGGATAGTAGGAGCTTCAGGTCTGAGAGACCTAGCTGTGGCCAGTGTCTTTGTTATCTAGTGCTGCTATAACAGAAATACCACAAACGGGTGGCTTTAACAAGCAGAAGTTTATTCTCTCACAGTCTAGTAGGCTAGAAGTCCGCATTCAGGCTGCCAGCTCCAGGGAAAGGCTTTCTCTCTCTGTCAGCTCTGGAGGAAGGTCCTTGTCGTCAATCTTCCCCTGGTCTAGGAGCTTCTCATAGCAGGGATGCCAGGTTCAAGGGATGTGCTCTGCTCCTGGCACAACTTTCTTGGTGGTATGAGGTTCCCATGTCTCTCTACTCGATTCTCTATTTTATATCTCAAAAGAGATTGACCTAAAACAACCTAATCTTGTGGATTGAGTTCTGCGTCATTAACATAACTGCTCCTAATCCCACCTCATTAACGTCAGAGAGGTAGGATTTACACCACATAGGAAAATCACATCAGATAACAAAATCATGGACAATCACAAAATACTGGGAATCATGGACTAGCCAAGTTGACACACATTTTGGGGGGACACCATTCAATCCATAACTCTGTGGTACGAACCCTCTAGTGGCTGTTCTAGGGGTTGTTACTGGCCCCACGTAGACCAACAGGATTATTGTTGTTGTTAGGTGCTGTCAAGTTAGTTCCAACTCATAGCGATACTATGTATAACAGAATGAAACACTACCTGGTCTTGCGCCATCCTCACAAATCATTGTTATGCTTGAGCCCATTGTTGCAGCCACTGTGTCAATCCATCTCATTGAGGGTCTTCCTCTTTTTTGTTGACCCTGTACTCTACCAAGCGTGATGTCCTTCTCCAGGGACTGATTCTTCCTGATAAAATGTCCAGAGTATGTGAGACGTAGTCTCGCTATCCTTGCTTCTAAGGAGCATCCTGGTTGTACTTCTTCCAAGACAGATTTATTCGTTCTTTTGGCAGTCCATGATATATTCACTATTCTTCGCCAACACCTCAATTCAAAGGCATCAATTCTTCTTCTGTCTTCCTTATTCATCATCCAGCTTTTACACGCATATGAAGCGATTGAAAACATCATGGCTTGGGTCAGGCACACCTTAGTCTTCAAGGTGACATCTTTGCTTTTCAACACTTTAAAGAGGTCTTTTGCAGCAGATTTGCCCAATGCAATGAGTCTTTCGATTTCTTGACTGCTGCTTCCGTGGGTATTGATTGTGGATCCAAGTAAAATGAAATCCTTGACAACTTCAATATTTTCTCTGTTTATCATGATGTTGCTTGTTGGTTCGGTTGTGAAGACTTTTGTTTTCTTTATGTTGAGGTGTAATCCATACTGAAGGCTGTAGTCTTTGATGTTCATCAGTAAATGCTTCAAGTCCTCTTCACTTTCAGCGAGCAAGGTTGTGTTATCTGCATAACACATCCAACAGGATGGATATGGCTTACCCCAAAGTAGCAGTAAATGCTAGTGCTATAGTTATTGTTTGTTCTAAAGGAGCAGGGTAGGCTGACGTGGAAATAATTTTTGGTCTCAGATGGTGTCCGGCTAGACAATCCCCAATATGGGAGGGTGATAGAGAAAAGTTGCAAGATAATTTCAAGACCATTGAGTCCTTGGCCTCAAGTGACAGTCACAACTGATGAAGCAGAAACTGTTTACTGTCTCAGTGTCCTTTTCCTATGCTAGTAGATCTCGAACTGCTTGCTGGCTACCCAGGACAATCCACTACTATTCACTCTGGCTGGGGTCTGACCTCCTGGTCCCACGAGCTGGACTCTCCCTCTGGCCTCACTCCATCAAAACTCACCTCTCCTGTATCCCATTTCTTCAAGTTCTATTCACTGTGACATGCGAACATGATGAATTCAGAGCAACTACCTCTGTTAGCAATGAACAGAGGTGAAGATGGTGAGGGTAGAAAGATAAAACCAATTTGTTATATTACCAAACAAACCCCACTGCCGCTGAGTCCATTCCGACTCATAGCAAGCTGTAGGATGGAGTAGAACTGCCCCATAGGGCTTCCAACGATGTAAATCTTTTCAGAAGCAGATTTCCACATCTTTACCCTGCAAAGTGGCTGGTGGGTTTGAACCACTGACCTTTCAGTTAACAGCCAAGTGCTGTAACCACTGCTCTACCAGGGCTCCTTAATCTGCTATATTAATAGACTCTTAACATAAATCTGTCACTCTTATAAATTTGTGAAATAATGAACATTAAAGCATTAAACAATTAACATTCTTTTATCTACATACTTGACGGCTGCTTTCATGGACGTTGATTGTTGGTGTAAGTAGAATAAAATCCTTACCTTGTACCAAAACTATCCTGAGGTCACCTTTTAGCGAAATAACAGATTGGCACACAAAATAAAGGATATTACTCGTAAGTACGATGTTCCATTAAAAAACTAGCTATATGAAACCAAAAGGTCAATAATTTCTCTATAGTAAAAAGAGAAGATAAGGGAGCAGAGAAACTAGAGTATTGGAAATGGAACAACCAGAACACAATTAAAGAGAATGTTGACACATTGTGAAAAATGTAATTAATGTCACTGAACAATTTGTGTAGAAATTGTCAAATGGGAAACTAACTTGCTGTGTAAACTTTCACCAAAAATACAATAAAATATTATTTAAAAAAAAAGAAAGAAATCATGGACAACTTCAATTTCTTCTCCATTTATCATGATGTTGTTTATTGGTCCAGTTGTGAGGATTTTCACTTTCTTCACATTCAGATGTAATCCATACTAAAGGCAGTAATCTTTAACCTTTATCAATAAGTGCTTCAAGTTGTCTTCATTTTCAGGAAGCAAGAAACGCAACCAGAATGTTCCTTAGAAGGGAGGATGGAGAGACTTAGACTCACTTACTTTGGACATGTCATCAGGAAAGACCAAACACTAGAAAATGACTTCGTGCTTGGTAAAGAAGAGTCAGCTAAAATGAGGGAAACCCTCCATGAGACAGATTGACACAATTGCCACAATAGTGCATTCAAACATACCAATGATCACAAAGATGATGCAGGACCAGGCAACCTTGTATATAACAGAATGAAACATTGCCTGGTTCTGCGCCTTCCTCACAATTGTTACTATGTTTGAGCCCATTGTTGCAGCCACTGTGTCAATCCATCTCATTGAGGATCTCCCGTCTTTTCACTGACCCTCTACTTTACAAAGCATGATGTCTTTCTCCAGTGATTAGTACCATGGATTTAAACTTGTTTCTTCATTCTCTTGCTTCTCCTTCTTCTTCCATTCTTAGTAGAATATCCATATTTTTTAATTTTTATACCATTCTGAGGTGTCAATAACCTTAATATATCCAAAAGGAAAAGAAATATCATCTCAGACCAACCAACATTTCAGGTTCTGCATTTTGACCGTTGAGTCTCAGTTGTACATGAGGCCTGGTTAAACAGTTCATGGTGATTCTCATTCGAGCTGCTAGTCTTCAGTCTGAGCTGCTGCTGCTTCTAATTAAACTTCACCAGTTAAAAAAAAAAAGCTTTAAAACAAACAAAATAACAGCTTTCTTGAGATATAATTTACATACTATTCAGTTCACCCATTTAAAGTGTACAATTCAGTTGCTTTTAGTATATTCAGAGTTGTGTAACAACACTACAATCAATTCTAGAACATTTTCATCACTTCCAAAAGAAATTCCATACCCGTTAGCAGTCCTTCCCCATTTCTCCCCAACCCCAGCCCTAGGCAGTCACCAATATGCCTATCATGGACATTTCATATGAATGGAATCCTATATATGAAGTCATTTGTGACTGGCTTCTGTCGCTTAGCTTAATGTCTTCAAGGTTCATCCATGGTATAACATGTATCAGTATTTTATTCCTTTTCACTGTCGAATAATATTCCATTGTATGGATGTTGTTGTTATTGTTGTTATGTGCTGTCAAGTCAGTTCCAACCGATAGTGACCCGATGTACAACAGAACGAAACACTGCCCGGTCCTGCTCCATCTTTATAATCATTGTTATGCTTGAGCCCATTGTTATGCTTGAGCCCATTGTTGCAGCCGTTAACAATCTTCGTTATGCAGATGATACAACCTTGCTTCCTGAAAGTGAAATTGTACAGATAGGCTACATTTTATTGATCCATTCAATAGTCGATGGACATTTTGGGTTGTTTCCACTTTTTGGCTATTATGAATATTCATGCAGAAGTTCTTGCGTGGACATATGTTTTGTTTCTCTTGGATATATACCTAGGAGTGAAATTGCTGGGTCATTCCGGTAATTCTACGTTTATCCTTTTGACGAACTGCCAGATTCTTCCAAAGTGGCTGCAATTTCTCTGTATCTTTGCCAACATCACTACTGTCTGTCTTTTTTATTATAGTTATCCTAGTGGGTGTGAAGTGGTGTATCATTGTGGAATAAAATTGTTTAAAATGCACATCGTTTACATTTAGATTTTGGAATTTTGCAATCTATTTTCTCCCCCTAATGTAACATACTTTAAAAATCTCTCCTGACCTGTATTGAATAATTCATTTTTCTCTCTTGATACACTGACTTGATCTATTAGCACTATGAAAACTTATGCATTTCTTACTTGTATTTTATTATAAACAGTGGCCATCTTAGTTATCTAGTGCTGCTATGACAGAAATACTACAAGTAGGTGGCTTTAACAAACAAAAATTTATTTTCTCACAGTTTAGGAGGCTAGAAGTCCAAATTCAGGGTGCCTGCTCTAGGGAAAGGCTTTCTCTCTCTGTTGGCTCTAGGGGAAAGTCCTTGCCTCTTTTCAGCTTCTGTTTCTTGGTTCCTTGGAGATCTCATGTAACATGGCATCTATCTTATCCCAACTGTGCTATTTTTCGCTTTCTGCTTCGTCTGCTCTTTTATATCTGAAAAGAGATGGATTTAAGACATACCTTATACTAATACTACCTCATTAACATAACAAAGAAAATCCATTCCCAAATGAGATTATAACCACAGTCATAGAGGTTAGGATTTTTAACACATATTTGGGGGGGGCGGGGCACAATTCAATCCATCAGTGAGCAATCTAGATATTTAATCTTATTAGAAATGAGGAATTGAGTTGACTTGGTTAGCTCTGCTTTTTTAGTGATCTTTTCTCTTAATTTATTGTCTAGACACCTACTATTGAAATTGCCTTCTCTTTCATTATTGCCTGACACCACCCCTTGTTACATCTTCTTATTTCTGCTAAAGTTCCTACTTACAGTGGGGCTACTTGACTTTTTCACCATTGCCTTTGGGTTTTTTTTTTTTTTCTGCTTACATAGATGCAAGTAAGCACCTATAGATGCTTTATAAACAGACACATAATTAATAGAAGAAACAAGGCGAACAGTTCCCTTTTTACTACAATCATGAAGATTCCATTCTTCTGTGTTACAACCACCTTTTGTGCACTTTACATTAACTTCTATCTTTTCAGTATTATAATGATCTCATAGGCTTCCACAACCTCCATTTCTTTCAATTAACTGAAATTATCATTCTTTCCGCTCTTGTTTCTCATGCTCAATTGTCTCAGCTTGAACAATGGGAGCTCCTGTAAGTTGGCTCCTCTGTCATTCTTAGCACTTTCCTTCACACTCTTGAAGGCATCCTTACTTTCCAGCAACAACAGAACATTCAAGTCCCATCCTGATTCTTTCCTTCCCTGACACATGGAATCAGCTGTCACCTAAACCTTGGATGCTAAAGGGACCTAGTTTAAGTGAAGAACAGTGTTTGGAACCAAAGGTAGCACGCTGGGTGTCCACTTTAGAGTTGGTAAAAATGTTACCTTCTCTGTTGGCCACTTTTAAGATAGACAATTTATACTAAGTTTTCTTGTTTAACATGATTTGTTTATTAGAGTATGGGGTGTCATTAACCACTAAGACTTTCTACATCATTAAGAGGGGAACATACTCTGGACCAGGTTGCATGCCAGGGAAGGAACATTTGGAGGCTAACATAGGCGTGCAGAGGGTTGGAGAGTATGAATTAGGAACATTCTAGGTCAAGGTGAGGTTAGAATTGGGAGCCAGTTAGTTGCAGAGATTTGAGGTCATCAGTTTCAGATAGGATTGCTCAGTGATATTTCTGAGCTTCATAGGGTTTTCTGTTTCTTGGCTGTGATTTTTATGGAAGCAGATCACCAGGCCTTTCTTTTGGGGTGCTGCTGGGTAGGCTCGAAACTGTAGTTAGCATACAAGCGCAAAGCATTTACACCACTCAGAGACCTTGTTCAGCATCTGTCTTAGTCATCTAGTGCTGCTCTAACAGAAATATCACAAGTGGATGGCTTCAGCAAACAGAAGTTTATTCTCTCACAGTCCAGTAAGCTGCAAGTCCAAATTCAGGGTGTCAGCTCCAGGGGAACGCTTTCTCCTTCGGCTCTGGAGGAAGGTCCGTGTCATCAGTCTTCCCTCGGTCTGGGAGCTTCTCTGCACAGGAACCTCAGGTCCAAAGGATGCGCTCTGCGCCCAGCACTGCTTTCTTGGTGGTACGAGGTTCCCATGTGTCTCTGCTGACTTCTCTCTTTTATATCTCAAAAGAGATTGCATTAAGACACTAATCTTGTCAACCTCATCAGTATAACCTCATCACAGTGATAGAATTTATAACACCTGAGGAGATGACATATAATCTCACCATAGTGGTAGAGTTTACAACACATAAGGAAATCACATCAGATAACACAGTCATACAATACTGGGAATCATGACCCAGCCAAGCTGCTACCCACATTTTTTGGGGGACACAATTCAATCCATGACAGCATCATAAACCAAAAACCCAAACCTTTTGCCATTGAGTCAATTCTGACTCATAGCAATACACAATTGTTAAGCCTCCGCAGGCTGATGGGTGGTGGCTGCACATGAAGAGCATTGACTGATAATGCAAATGAGTCTCCCACCTGGAAGTCAAGAATGGAAGGAAAGAATTCTACCGCAGAACTACCACTGCCCTCATAGGCAGACATTGTCAAATGTTTCCACAAAGAGTATTTAATTTATCTGAAGAACCATGGGAACGCAGGGTTTTAATCAAAAGATTAACAGGATCATATCTGCCTTTTACAACGATTTCTCAGTATGAGTGAAGAGACTGGAGGGAATTAAGTGTGGATGAAGAAGCCCTGGTGGTGCAGTGGTTGAGTGCTCGGCTGCTAACCTAAAGGTCGGCGATTTGAACCCGTCAGAGAAAGATGTGGCAGTCTGCTTCTGTAAAGATTACAGCTTTGGAAACCCTATGGGCAGTTCTACTCTGTTTTACAGGATCGCTGTGAGTCGGAATCAGCTTGATGGCAATGGGTTTCTTTGTTTTTTGGAAGTGTGGATGAGAAAAGGGATAGAGTTTGATGATCTGACAGCTTCAATCAAGTGAGAAATGGTACAGAAAAGGGCGGTTACCAGCACTGACAGCAAGTCTAGCTGGCTTCGCAGTAGCCAGGGCTGACTCCTTGGGGCAGGTCCCCAGGAGAGGAAATGACTCCTCAGTCAGTTCTGTGGGGCCTGGCTAAGAGTGCTTTACATGCAAGGGAGGTGGTTTGTTTAATTGTTAAATGTGTTTCCTGTTTATGTCTTTCTTTCTCAAGTAGGGATCCCGTGCCTCCCACTCGGATGGTTACAACAATCTCCTAATTGGCCTCATACCTACAGGCTTGGCCTCCTCCAGCCCGGCCTAAAAGACAGCTCCAGTCAGATCATTTCCCTGCTTAGGTATTTTGCTGGTTGCAGAGCCTGGAGCTTCCACTGAAGGTCATTCATGTGTGGATGACTCTGGCTCCCTCTACTCCTCATCCCAGAAGGTCCCTGCGTGGCACAAACGGTGAGATCAACTGCTAACCTAAAGGTTGGTGGTTCGAACTCACCCAGAAGTGCCACTGAATACAGGCTCAGCAATCTGTTTCTGTAAAGATTGCAGCCAAGAAATCCCTATGGAGCAGTTCTTCTCTAACACGTGGGATCGCCATGAGTTGGAACTGACTACAGCAACGGGTTTCATTTGTTTTTACTTCTCTACCTGGGCCCTGCTCTCTGTGAGAGCAGGCACTACTGTTGGTGCTCAGGGAGTGTTTGCAGAGGCAAAGAATGAATGAATGAATGAATGCATGCATGCATATACCAGGCCCCCTGCCCAGCCCAGCCACACTGTGCTCAGCCCTGGAGCCCTCGGCTGCTCTGTACCCTTGCTCCTGTTACCCACTTACCTTTTTTTCCTCTATTAAATATTTCATTTATTCACCAGAAATTCCAGTTCCAGAAGATTTAAACAAAACCTGAGTGGGGGAAATAGGAGGAAGAAAGAAGTGAAAGAAGCTCGGTTTAACAGAGAGATTGATCAATCTTTGATGTTAAATAAAAATATAGCTTTAAATAGCTTTGTTAAAAATCAAAGGGTATGATGGTTGCCGAACATTGTGAATATAAATAATGCCACTGAATTGTATACAGTCATGCATCGCTTAATGTCCATGGTATGCTCTCTGAAATAGGACCTTACGTGATTTGGACATTGTTCAAACACCTGGGTCTGCAGGACACACAGGTCTCGGGACTGCTGTGTGGCCCACGGCCCAGGGAACTCCTGCTGCAGCTGCCCCAGGTGAGCGCTGGGTGCCGTCCCAGGTGGGATCCCACCCAGCCCGGCAGCCCTTGAAGGTTGTGGTGAGGAGACTCTGGGCGCCTGCTGGAGCAGCCAGGGAGCGGTCTTGGTGACCTTGGGGGCTCCAGAGCAGGATTGAGCGCCCACTCCTGCCAGCAGCAGGAGTGCCTGTTCCCGCGGGTGGGGGCGGCGGAGCAGGTCTGGCTCGCTGCCAAGTTGGGCTGTGGGCATCCTCGGGAGGCCGCTCACCCGACCACAGAGGTATATGCAGTCAGACATCGCTCGAAGAGACGTTACGCAGCTCCATGACTGTACTTAAAAATGGTTAAAACGACAAATTTATTATATATATTTTACCACAATAAAAACAAGGAAAAACGATTTTAAAAAATAAATACACAGTGGGGGAAAAAGATCAAAGGGTAACCGCCAATTAGACTAGAACTTGAAGGTCCATGTTTTTAACTAGTGGAGGGTCTGAAACAACAACACAAAAGGCAATCTTTTTAGTGCAAATCAGACAAGAAAAAATTGGTACTCAGAAAAAAACAATATAGATGATGGGGAAAGGTCTGTCAAGAATTTTATTCAACTAGTGGGGAAAGGGAGCTCTGGGGGCAAAGTTGTTAAGCGCTTGGCTGCTAACGGAAAGGTTGGTGGATCTAACTCACCAGCTGCTCGGTGGGAGAAAGTTGTGGCAGTCTGCTTCCAAAGATTACAGCCTTGGAAACCCTATGGGGCAGTTCTCCTCTGTCCTATAGGGTCACTATGAGTTGGAATTGACTGGAGGACAATGAGTTTGGTTTTTTAGTGGGGAAAACCTTTTAGGGTTTTTCAACTTTTTACTTTGTAAACATAGTTTGCAATTCAAATTGTTTGATTTTTTTTTCCCCAGAAGCGTATCCAGTTCTAGGTTTACAATAAAAACAAAGAAACAAAACAAACAAGGCCATCTGCAAATGACTCATTGTTCAAGAAATCTTTCCTGACCCCTCCATTGAACTCCCATGCACTTGGTGTCTTTCTCAGGACATTGAATAATTATAGTTGTAACTATTGCGGCTAATGGGCCAGGCACTAAGCTCTCTAAGCTTCAGTTTCCTTATCTGTAAAATGGGGATAATCAGAGTACCCCATGTGATAGGGTTGTTGAGATGACTCAACCAAATACTTGCATGTTAAATGTATAGCATAGTGCCTGGCACAGTAAGAACTCAATCAACTTTTGCTGCTACTGTTATTATTACAATCACTCTAATTCCAAACAGCTCTCCAACGTGGGCATTATCAACATTATAAATGACGAAAAGATAGCTCAGAGAGGTTAACTAACTTACCTAAAGTCACACAGCTACTAAAGGGCTTCTTGAAGAGTTAGATGTAAGTTAATCACCCATGAGTGAAAGTTGTGGAGAATCTGTACACAGTGAATGAGAGGCGCCATCTGTGGAAGGAATCACAGATGGTGCTAAGGAAATTCAGGAGTAAACAAGTCCAATCAAAAGGTAACCCCAGGGAAGCGTGCCTGGATGGAGACTGTAACTGTTGTCATTGTTAGTTGCTGTCTAGTCGGCTCCTACTCACAGTGACCCCATGTGTGCAGAGTAGAACTGCTCTATAGGGTTTTCAAGGCTGTGACCTTTCCGAAGCATTTCACCAGGTCTTTCTTCAGAGGCACCTCTGAGTGAGCTCAACTCTCAACCTATTGGTTAGTAGTAGAGTCGTTAACCGTTTGTGCCACCCGGAGACTCCTAGGCTATAACTAAGGGAGCAAAATTCAAATCCATGGTACTGGGCCCCATTGAAGGAAGAATGTGGCTGCAGAAGGGGGTGGCCTTTATGGAATCCAGGAAATAGGGACCAGGGAAAAGAAGTATGAGCTGTCAGTCATCGCCCCCTTTGGGGAGACAGGCATGTTCTGTCCTGAGTATTCTAATGTATTCTGCTCTTAATTAGCAGCCCCAGTGGCTGTAATGTTAAGTGCATAATAGCACTGAACTCACAGTCACGTTCTATATACTGAACATGGCTGGAGAGAGGGACTTCTTATGTCAGTTTGTTGGAGGAATACATGTGCGCCTATTTCATGATTGCATTAGAATCTATCTCTGGGTTAAACCAGACCAACGGCATGGCGCGTGGTGCATTGCTCTGATGGATTCTGGCTGACAAGGGTGGAAATAATAAATCCTATGAAACTTGTATCGATGGTAAGGGTATGGTGTCGTTGAGATGTTGTTCACCTTATCACACCATTTCTATTCCATAGGGACCAGAGAAGAACTCCCTTCTGGTCTCGGGAAAAGAAATAGATGTGCCTCTCTGGAGACTCTAGTCTCTTTTTACTCTATGGACATTAAAAAAACTAAACCCATTGCCATCAACTTGATTCTGACTCATAGCAACTGTAATGATTGTGTTTCCCTCTTCGAATTGGCTTCTGGGTAGCTTAATTCAAATTTGTGCCCTCCCATCCACGTGACAGTTATTCTAAACTCACTCTTAATTTTATCTGATCCTTCTTTCTTTCCTCCCTCCCTCCATTCCATTTATCTGATTTTTCTAACTATTCATTTGACCTAGTTGTAATTTTTTTATTATATTGTATTGTGTTTAAAATACCTTAAAACAGGTGCCGTCAACTCCGACTCACGATGTGTATCAGAGCAGAACTGTGCTCCGTCAGGTTTCAATGGCTGATTTTTCAGAAATAGATCACCAGGACTTTCTTGCAAGGTGCCTCTGGATGGACTTGAACTTCCAACCTTTCTGTTAACAGTCGAGTGCTTAACCATTTGTGCCACCCCGGGACTCCTTAAGCTATCTTAGATTATGTTTAAAATAAAATAATGTGATGTTTTATTATTGCAGGATGGGTTTTACAGTGACCTGGATGAAATGTCCCCAAAATATCCACTTCTCTTGACTCTGGAGCCCTGGTTGTGCAGTGGTTAAGAGCCTGGCTGCAACCAAAAGGTTGCCAGTTCGAATCCACCAGCTGCTTTTTGGAAACCCTATGGGGCTGTTCTACTCTGTCCTATAGGGTTGCTGTGAGTCAGAGCTGACTCAACTGCAATGGATTTGGTCTTGAGTTGACTCTCATTCTTTGGTCACTAAGCAATGTTCTGATTACTAGCTGGCTTTCCCTTCTAAGTATCTAGCTACTAGGAAGTGGGAACCTGGGTAGTGGTACTCCGGTCTCTGGAGCAGAATGGTCCTTGAACTGGTGATCCAATTTGTCCTAGTTTCTTCCCTGGGAGTGGAGGGATGGTTCCAGGCTCAGAAGGAGCTGCCTGGGGCAAGACACACAGTGTAGCCACTCCCTTGCTCCACTTTATACAAGGTAAATCCATTTGTAATAAACATCAAAGACTGCTTTTCAGAAGACCAGGGAAAGGAGCCAGCACTAAGGAGAGACTCACACTACTGGGCAGTTTATTGTATGAGCACATTTGTTTCTGGCAGTAGTAGCTGTTGACCTTGGGAAGGTTAGAGAAGCTCTCTGAGTCTTAGTTTCTTCATTTGGAAAATGGGGATTATAATATCACCTCCCTCCTTGTATGGATTAAATGAGGTGATTCATGTAAATAATTTAACACAGCTGCTATGACTATTGCCATTCCTGTTAATGCCAAGACTATAATTATTAATTATCCTCACTACATTCCTGTGAGGTAGGTGTGGCTACTCACATTTTAAAGAGGGGAAATGGAAGAAACCAGCGCTCCAGTCCTACCACAGGTTTCCACTAGAGGGCAGATTGAGGAAAGAGACTTGGTGATATCACTATTATTTTGCCCCTTTGTAAGCAGGAAATGGAGCCCTGGTGGTGTGGTGGTTAAGAGGTACAGCTGCTAACCAAAAGGTCAGCAGTTCAAATCCACAAACTGCCCCTTGGAAACCTCATGGGGCTGTTCTACTCTGTCCTATAGGGTTGCTATGAGTCTGAAGTGACTCCACGGCAACGGGTTTGGTTTGGTTTGGTTAAGCAGGAAACAGAGACAAAATTGGGGGAATAATAGCAACTATTTATGCTCTGATTGAATATATGTGAGCCCCAGAGTTTTAAAAGTACCAGCCCTGCCCCTGCTCCCTGCTCTGCTCCTGAAGTCACTGTTCAGTCCCAGGTCACTCGTCATAGCTTCTTTTCCCTATGACTCTGCTCACAATGTCACTTAAATTCATCCCCTATCATCCCTTTCCCCCTATGACAACCCAGCTTCCTCCCCATACTCTTTGAGATTGAAGGACTGGATCTCCTCCACCATCTGATTTCTTCTGCTTGAATAGAGACCAAAAAACAAACAAAAAGCCAACCCAACAAAAAACCAGTTGCCATCCTGTCGACCCCATATGTGTCAGAGTAGTGGTCCTTCAGGTTTTCAATGGCTGATTTTTTGGAAGTAGATGGCCAGGCCTTTCTTCCAAGGTTCCTTTGAGTGGACTCGAACCTTCAGCCTTTTGGTTAACAGTTTGCATCACCCAGGGATTCCATGAGAGACCAAAAAGCAAAACCAAACCTGTTGTCATGGAGTCGATTCCAACTCATGGCAACCCCATGTGTTCCAGAGGAGAACTGAAAATGAGAGATAGCAAACCAAAAATCCCTTGGGACAATTTGGATTTCTCCTTTAGGCAAAACAGTAACGAATAACATTCACTTTTAATTCTGCAGCACTTTAGATCCATTATTTGATTTTCAGGACAATAATTCTGGTGATGGACTATTAAGCCTATTAAGGCAATGCCCTCTGCCTGCAGATCTGCCCCCTCCACTCCCTCCTCACTATGCACAGACTTGTGGGTGAGGAGTACTCAAGGCGGGGTGGACTGGGCAGGGCCAACAGGGCAGCCATAAGCAGATGCTTCTATGATAATCATGTGGGCTTGGGGAAGGTGAGGTGCCCTTCCCAGGCATAGTAAATAACAGCACTGAATTACAAAAAGTTAAGGCTAGGTGATAACAGGGCTAGGGGGTTGTGCACAGACACGAAGCAGACTTCCTGAGTCCCAGCTACCTCCTAGACTTTTTCCCAAAAATAAATTTCAGTCTCCAAAGTCCAAGACGCGACAAACAGCAGCTGCTGCTGCTCCTACAAAGGAAGGTTTTTCTTTTTTCTGTCCTTCTTCTAGATAAGGCATGTGGGACTGAGCCGGAAATCTCAAAAGAGGAAAGGCCTGGCAGCTGCCCAAGGAGCTAGCTGGGAGCTGGACATTGGGTTTCACTTTTTCTCTCCACAGGGTGCCTCCTTCTTGTCCTTTGCCAGCATTTCTCCTGCCTTTCCTTCTTCTCTTTACCACTTTCTCCTCCATTCCTCTGCCACTCCTTCTTCCACTCCGTGGTCTCTTCTTCCTTCTCTTTTGCTCTTCTTAGTCTCCTTTTCTTTCTTCCCACTCTAACCGTTAGCACTTAGGGTAGCTTAGCTGATCCTGGTCCAGGGCTCCGGGCCCTGGGACTTTGCCTTTTCTGTGACAGCTTCCTAGAGGGGTGTGACTCAGGACTGTGTGAAACTCGCTCATATTACAAAGGAAGAAGCAGGCCAAGGGGAGCTCTACCCAGGTCCCTTCACAGTAACACCCTGCTTTGGGGAAACAAGAGTGAGTGGTACTGGACTTTGCAGCTGTCTTATACTGAAGAGGAGGCCTGGTGGCGCAGTTCAAAAGGCTGCCAGTTTTAATCCACCAGGTGATCCTTGGAAATCCTATGGGGCAGTTCTACTCTACGTCCTATAGGGTCGCTATGAGTCCAAATCGACCCGACGGCAGCGGATTTTTTTTTTTTTTGGTTAATCAAGGGAGTTTGCGAGATTTTTCCTCTAGACCGCGCTGTAGAGCCCTTTAAAGAGCTAGCCCTCATTCCCTGCCATGTTGAACAGCCTGACTCAAATACCAAAAACCAAGCCCATTGTCCGTGGAGTTGATCCTCACTAACAGCGCCCCTACAGGACAGACTAAAACTGCCACATAGAGTTTCCAAGGCTGTAGTCTTTACTGAAGCGGACTGCCACATCTTTCACGGAGTGAAACCACCGACCTTTTGGTTAGCAGCTGAGTACTTAACCACTGCACCACCAGGGCTCCTTTGACTGAAATAACCTGACCATTAATTTAGGAGACCCAAAGCCCAACACACCCGCACTCTCCATATTCTCTTCCAGTAAGGTCAACACAAATTTTGCCTTTATTATTAGCACATGAGAATTTCTGGGGCAATTCGGAAGCATGTTTTCTCATGAAAATTTTCAAACTGACTCCAAGTAAAGAAAATATGAATATCTATCCAGTTTAAGACAGGCAGACTTGAATTTAGAATTCTGGGACTCCTCAGAGTTTCCCCAGCAGAATGTGGCACTGTGGGGAAGCCAGCTGCAGTCTGTCCTTCTTTTCCCTGCAAATCCAGGTTCCCTCCAACCTCCAGCCCCACATACTTCCCTGACACAGCCATCCTTTGGTCACCCTGGACTCAGGAGTGTGCATGGCAGCAGCAGGTACACCCTTGGGAGAATGGGCCTGGGAAGAGGCTCACACAAGCTTTGGAATGGTTTGGGACCATTTGTGTAGGGAATTCAGGAGTCCCAAGTACCTAGAGGAGTCCCTGGGTGGGTCAAACAGTTAACATGCTCTGCTGCTAACCAAAAGGTTGCAGGCTCAAGTCCACTCAGAAGCTTCTCAGAAGAAAGGCCTGGTGATCTACTTCTAAAAAATCAGCCATTAAAACCCTCTGGACCAGTTCTATTCTGACACACATGGGGTCACCATGAAGAGAAATTGACTTGATGGCAACTGGTTCTTAAGTCCCTAGAATGTAGTTTAGAAGGAGAAGTGCAAGCTCTTTGGGTAGGTATGTCCCCTTGGCCTTTCAGAGCTCTTGACCCACAGGGTGGAGGACTAGCCAAGGGCTCTGAATCAAGAAGCCCAGGGCAGGGTCTCACTTGCTTAGCTCTAAGAATAGTTCTGGAGAGAGAAAGAAATTTCTATTGTATATAAGCCACCTTTGTTTGTGTTTCTGTTACAAGCAGCCAGAAATCTATATTTTAATACCTAATGTTGAGTTTCTGTGCTTTTATGCCCATCTTCTTAAAAGAGAATAGTGTATATCTTTAGAAGTGATTTCATCCAAGAAAAATAAGTTGATTACTCTCAGGGTGCCTAGAATATACTGATGTTTTCTCCATTTTAATGATGTTTTCCACCGCCTAAATTTGATTTCATGAGGAAACCCATTTCAGTGGGAAATACAATTATAAACTATGCAAATGCCTTCTGCAATAACCGACTGCGCTGGTCCTTAGCTCTCCTCCCTGCTGAGGGCTTATGTCCCTGGATTATCCTTTAGCATCCATCACCTCCACTCTCTAGCATGACAGTCGGCAGGAACATCTCAATTTATTGCCACTCCAGTAACTCTCAGCCCTTTGCAAAGAGACATTATCAGAAAACTGCAGACTCTTGTACCACAAAGAACTGGCTTGCATGGACTCAAAGCATTGTCAGCTCCCTCTTCAAAGGGCAGCCCTACAAAACTCTGAACCTATCTTGTTAGTCATGAGAGATGGAAAGAGTTTTCTGGGGTCTTAAGTACCCAAATCTACCAACTGCAACTCCATCACTGAGAAAAATACGTGTTATTCCTGGTTTTGATAGTGTGCTACAGCATAAGATGTAACCATCAGGGGAAGCTGATGTGTGGGACAACTCTGTACTATTTTTGTAAACTCCTTTTCAGTATATACTTATTTCAAACTCTACAGTGGGAATCCTGATGCATGCCACAACATGGATGAACCTTGAAATCATCCTGCTGAGTGAAAATACAATATGATCTCACATATCAAATAAGGAAATGTATAAAAACCAAAGATTATTTTTTGTATTTCTTTCTTTCTTTTTTTTAATGTATGTTAGGTGAAAGTTTATACAGCAAATTAGATTCCCATTCGATAGTTTATGTGTGAAGTGTTTCATGGCCTTGGCTTCATTCGCCACAATGTGTCAGCACTCTCCCCACTTCCGCCCTGGATTCCCTGTTTCCTTTCGTCCTGATTTTCTACCCTTTCCTGCCTTCTTATCTTTGCTTTTGGGCAAACATTGCCCTTTTGATCTCTTACAATTGATTGTTCTAAGGAGCACATTTCTCTCTGGTGTTATTGTTTATTTTACAGGCTTGTCTATTGTTTGGCTGGAAGGTGATCTCTGGGAATGGCTTCAGTTCCAGGTCAGAAGGGTGTCTTAGAGCCATAGTCTCGGGGGTTCCTCCATTCTCTGTCAGACCAGTAAGTCTGGTCTTTTTTGTGAATTTGTTTTTTTGTTCTACATATCTCTCCCGCTCTGTCCAGGACCCTCTGTTGTAATCTCAGTCAGAATGGTTGGTAGTGGTAGCCGGGCACCACCTAGTGCTTCTGGTTTCAGGGTCTGGTACGTTGTGGTTCACGTGGTCCATTAGTCCTTTGGACTAATTCCTCCCTTGAATCTTTGGGTTTTTTCACTCTCCTTTGCTCCGGACAGAACCCTGGTGGTGCAGTGGTTAAGAGTTATGGCTGCTAACCAAAAGGTTGGCAGTTTGAATCCACCAGCTGCTCCTTGGAAACCCGATGGGACAGCTCTACTCTGTCCTATAGGGTCACTATGAGTCAGAATTGACTAGATGGCAATGGTTTAGTTCTGAGTTGTATTTTATTTTCTCCAGACAGGAAGAGACCAATAGCTGTATCTTACGTGGCTGCTCCCAAGCTTTTTTTTTTTTTTTTTTTAATTGTGATTTAGGTGAAAGTTTATACAGCAAATTAATTTCTCATTAAACAGTTAATACACAAATTGTTTTGTGACATTGGTTGCCAACGCTGCTATGTGTCAACACTCTCCTCTTTTCCACCTCAGGGTTCCTGTTTCCGTTCGTACAGTTTTCTTGTCCCTTCCTGCCTTGTGTTTGCTTTTGGGCTAATGTGCCCATTTGTCTCGTATACATGATTGAACTATGAAGTACATTCCTCATGTGTGTTCTTGTTGACCCTATAGACATGGCTAATCTTTGGCTGAAGGATGAGCCTCAGGAGTGACTTCAGTACTGAGTTAAAAGAATGTCCGGGGGCCATACTCTCGAGGTTTCTTCAGTCTCGGTCAGACCAGCAAGCCTGGTCGTTTTTTTTGTATGTGTGTGAATTTGAATTTTGTTCTACAGTTTTCTCCCGTTGTGTCTGGGACCCTCTATTGTGATCACAACACTTGAAAGCTTTTAAGACCCCAGACGCTACTCACCAAAGTAGGATGTAGAACATTGTCTTTAAGAACTATGTTGTGCCAATTGACATAGATATCCCCCAAGTCTGTGGTCCTTTGCCTTCGAGCCCAGGAACATTAACCCAAGAGGCGTTTTCCTGATTGTGCCACCTGTGTGCTCTATTGTCTATATTAATATATGAGTAGCACCTACAGTCATGTATTTGGAAATTTCCACCACCAGACCTGTATCTGCCAGTAGGTATGCTCCCTTACACCTCCCTCGCTCCCAAGCAATCTCATACAATATTTGTCTTTTTGCAAAAAACCAATGATTATTAATGGTTACCAAGGATGGGAAGAGGGGAGGAGGAGTTTTTGCTTAGGGGGCATTGAGTTTATGTTAATGGTGGTAGAACGATTTGAGAAAGGATCACGAGACTGGTTGCACAACTTGGAGAATGTAATCAATGTCACTGAATTGTACATGTAGAAACTGTACAAATTGTTGAGTTGGTGTATATTTTCACCACAATTAAATATATACATAGATATAGATAGATAGATATATGAAGGAGGAGGAGAAAGAGAAGAAATAGGAGATTAAAAAAATATATATCCTCATTAAAAAAATTGAGGACATTCAAGGTAAAGGAACTCCCTTTATTCTTAAGGTTTTGGCCCCAAACTACTGTGGTTTTCTACCTTACTGAACTAGGTTAGCGAACATGCTGAGTCCACAAGGCTCCTTTTTGCCTCAACGAGAGGCAAGATTGCCTCCTAGCCTATCTCAGCCTGTAGTGGATGGTGTCCTATGAGTCCTTTCCCTTGAGACTACAAAGGAGAGGTGAGGAGCCCTTTACCAGCAGGGGGATTAATGAGTAATTCTCATGACACCAGCCTTAAAGATTGATTTTGCCTGGAGTGTCTGCCATGCATATATCCCTCAGGAAGCCAGCAGGGTTACTATAGCTAGTAGGTGGTTGATGGAGGTTTTAGAATTTAGGATCTTGGTTATATCATCTTTGAAGACTCAACCAACATCTGACACAGTTTAGAAGTTGAAATTGAGGAGGGTATGTGCACAGAACACTGGGAATTAGAGGGCTGACTTGCTTGAAGGTCTCAAACCTCAAGAGCAGCTGCCTTTCTCTTGGGCGCAGGCCAAGATTGGGAGAGAGAGAAAACATATTGGATCTCATTGGCCCCCAGGGACACAGGCTTATTTGTGACCACAGCAAACTTCACTGTCACAGGGTTAAGGAAGTGTTGGCTTTTTGCAGAGATAGGAGAAATCAAAGAGGAGAGCCGCAGATGGGATGGTGGAGAATGGAGGACCCTGAAATTAACTTGGTTGTCTGCTAGAAATGTTTACAAAAAAGTGTAGACTGCGCTGTGCTCAGTCAAAAGAGTAGACTGCGCTGTGCTCAATCCCAAGATACCAGGCCAAGGGGTAAATGAAGACAATCTACAATATATTGGAAGGAAAAAGAGAGAGGCTTATACATTTTTGAGGGGTGTCCCCATTACACATCTATAGATTTTCAAGAAGAATGTAGGAATGTTTCAGATACCGCTTTTAAAGAGAAGAGTCAGTATACATGAGTGATGGAACTTTTTTTTTTTTTAAACCCAGTGTATGTCTTAGTAAAGGAGCCCTGGTGATACAGTGGTTAAGTACGAGGCTGCTAAGAGAAAGATCAGCAGATTCCAAAACCCAAGCCAAACCCACTGTCGTCGAGTCGATTCTGACTCATAGAGACCCTACAGGACAGAGTAGAGCTGCCCTATAGAGTTTTCAAGGCTGTAAATCTTTACGGTAGCAGACTGCCACATCTTTCTCCTACAGAGATGCTGGTGGCTTCCAATCACCAACCTTTTGGTTAGTAGCCAAGCACTTTAACCACTGAACTACCAGGGCTCCTTTCGTAAAGACTACAGCCTTGGAAACGCTACGAGGTAATTCTACCCTGTCTTTTAGGGTCACTATGAGTTGGAATTGACTTGATGACGACGGGTTTTTTGAGTTTTATATGTCTTGGTGCTTTGATGTGTATTATCTCCCAACTGAGTATTAATTTACTGGACTATTTTAAGTTTTTTTTACCAAACTTAGACACACACACACAAACACATACACATATATATAATTTAAAAGTCAAACAATTCTACAAGGCTTATAACTAAATGTTGTAGCTGGTTGTACCATCTCTCCCAATCCATATTTCTCTCTTCCTAGAAGCAGACATTTCAATGCTCAGTTGGTTTTTCTCCCTATTTCTTAACAGCAAGTTGCATCAGTCAAGGTTCAGCGCTGAAATAGAGATTACTCTGGGTATATTAAGCAGGAAGGTATTTTACAAAGTGTAGTAGGAGCTTTCGAAATCTTTGGAAGAGTGGAAGGATCCGGTTCTGAGTTGAGCCTTATAAGATGACACCCAGTACAGTACAGATCTGCTGGGGGCTCTCTGAGGCCACTGCTGCAGCGATGCTGGTAACAAGCCTCATCATCACTGTTGAAATTAAATCTCACACCAGAGCAGCTTGAGAACACAACCACGAACACTGTTGCAGGGAAGCTCATGTTTCCATGGCATTGCTAGTCAGTAACAACGGCCAAGAGCCTCAGGAAGATGTCATCCACCTTCCCAATCTTACGTGAGAGCACCTCCTTGGGATCATCTAATTTGCAACCAGAATCTTAATTGCAAGGTATCTGGGAAAGGCAGTTTTTCGCTTTCTAACTTCTCCAACTAGAATAGAAAGGCATTTGAGTGAACCAATTCAGAGATCCTAGAACACAGTTTTACATTGCTATTTCTTGAGTTTTAAAAATTTTTAGTTATTTATTGACTTCATACACTAGAAGATGAAAAAGTAGCTTTTTTACACCCTTACGCTTTCCATCGCATCCCTCCTCCCCCCATTCATCCAGGGTAGTTCTCTAACAATTTTTGGTTAGATTGATGTTCATTGTTTATATTATGATGACAAAGTAAGTGCAATTCATAGCTAAGGCATGTAGTGTACTGTGATTACATTTCCTTTCCCACATAACATTTTAGTACACTGGGAGGTAATAATAGTTTGAGTTTTCCTTTGATCACTTTTCTACGAATTTATCATTCATTTGTGTCCAAATTCTCTTCAGAAGTGTACTTTTCCTTTCCATTCAAACTCATGGTAATTAATTAATTTTGGGGAGGTGAGGGAAAATATCCTTTCTGGAGTCAGGTAAAAGAGCTCTCTTTATTCCCAAGATTATGGACTCGAACTCCCGTTTCAGTCTGGAGCTGGTGATCCCTAGGGCTCCTGCATAGCTGCATCCTGATGTCCTGTCAGCACCATGCTGCGGTTTCCGTTCGCCTCTCTCTTTGTAAGATCCCATGTCTTTATCTTTCTTTATCTAACCCCTCACTTTGGTGGAACACATCCTCCAGTAACTCTCTGAGGAAGGAGAGAGGGGAGAAAAAAAAAAATAGAGACTTTGAAAGTGTCTTTATTCTATTGTTACATCTGATTAACAGTTTTACTGAGTATAAAATTCTAAATAGCAAAACTTCTGTCTAAATTGTGAAAGAATTGCTCCATTATCTTCTGGCTTTCTGCTGTTGAAAAGCCCTATACCATCTGAGTTTTGATCCTTTTTATATGGCCTTTTTTTTTCCTATAAAATATTTTGGGATTTTTCTCTTTGTCCACAATGTTTTTATAATTCATGATGATATGCCTTGGACTTCATTCATTTTGCTAAACATTTAATAAACCCCACTGCTGTCGAATCGATTCCGACTCATAGCAACCTATAGAACAGAGTAGACTGCCCCATAGGGTTTCCAAGGAGTGGCTGGTGGATTTGACCTGCTGGCCTTTTGGTTAGCAGCCGAGCTCTTAACCACTGTGCCACCACCAGGGCCCCAGGCACTTAATGGTCCCTCTCAATTTGAAATCTTATGTCTTTCAGTTCTGGGAAAAATTTTTTTGAATTATTTCTTTGCTAATTTCCTCCCTCTGTTCTCTGTTTTTCTCTAGGAATTTCTCTAGGAATCCTATTATTCTTTCAGATCAATCATCTGATTTTCATATATTTTCTACATTTCATATATTTCTATCTGTTTCTTTTTTGCTTCTTTTTAGGACATTTCTTCAACTTTAAATTCCCACACTTCTGTTGAAATTTTTGCTTTTAAAATAATACTTAATTAACAGTGTTTCTTTTAAATTCTATAGTTTTAATAACCTCTTGTTCTTTTTTTCATGGAGGCAATATCTTCTCTTATTTCTGCAAAGATATTAATTGTAGCGTGTTTTGAAAAACTTTTATTATTATTTTTGCATTGTCTCTATTTTTTCTGAGTTTCTTATTTCTCAATCCCGTCTCACGTTAGTAATTTTCATCAAATAGTGACTGTGGCGGTTATCAATTTATTGAGTCTCAACTGTAAATCTGTAACTCTCTTACCTGCTCTGTGATAACAGAGTTGTAAGCATTTCTACAAGGAGCCCTGTGGTTAAAAGCTAGGCTGCTAAGTGAAAGGTGGGCCATTGGAATCCACCAGCCGCTCTGCGGGAGAAAGAAGTGGCAATCTGCTTTAGTAAAGATTACCGCCTTGGAAACCCTAGGGGGCAGGTCTACTCTGTCCTATAGGGTCGCTAGGAGTCCGAGTCCACTAGACGGCACACAGCAACAACAAGCATTTCTCCTGTGCAGCGAGCACAATATTAAGCGTCAGCAGAGGGCGCTGGAGGAACATTGCAGAAGCAAGGGATTGCTCTTGGTTTCAGTGAGCTGCGGGGTCTGATTCTTTTTGTCCCTGCTGCACCGCCCGTCAGCAGCACGGGTGGGGACCTCCAGTGGGATCACCCCAGCTGCTTTCCTAGAGCAAGCAGTCCTTAGCTAGCTCGTCCTGACGTGGACGCTGCGTGCCCCAGGCCCTTCATGCAGTGAGTGGGCTCCTGACTCTGATTCCCTCGGTGCACCTCCCTGCCAGCCCCTACAGGAATGTTTTTGCTTGCTCGCGACTGTGGTCAAACTGTGGCTGGGGCATCCCGGTGAATTTATCTGCCATCCCGTGGGCTCAGCCACACTTTCTCCAGTTACGCCTCAATTCTGCCTTAGGGGTGAGGATGCCCTTCCAAGTTTGTCCTTGGAAGGTTGGGTACTCTCCCTCAGCCCCAGGGTATTCGTTACAGTTCTCCTTACACCTTTATAGTTACTCCCTGTTATAGTCAGTGATACTTTATATTAAACTTGCTCTGCTCCTGTTAGGGCTAGGCTTCTGTCTTTTGACTGAACCTTGACTGATACAAGTAATGCCTGGTTTATACTTTAAGCTGTTTGGAAACTCCATGTGTGTAGGTGACAGCCTCACTATAGTGTGATTGGGCTGAGCAGTTTCTCTGCAAAATCTTATATCAGTCAGGACCCAGTTACGTGAAAGAAGAAACACCGGTTATTTAAGTAGAGAAAATTTTATATAAAAGATTGTTGACCACATACTGAGGTCTGAAAAGGCAAAGGCGGAGGGGTGGCACTGAGGTACCACAGAGGTAGAAAGAGCAGAAAGCAGCTACTGTCCCTAAGGCAAACCAAGGCAAAAGGTTGGGGTTATTAAGTAGTAGAATCTTGGGGAAAGGGCCTCATGGAGCTGGAACTCAGAGCTCTGAGCAGGTGCTGGTGTCTCTGAGGTGATGTGATGAGCCAGCTGCTAACAGTGTGGAAAAACTGCAATTTGGGACTAACTACTGGTGCAGGAATCCACTGTTATTGCCGGGTTGAAGAATCTTTACGGTGGGGATGCTGACAGGACTGGGAGGCAAACAAACACAAACGAGTAAGTCCTTCTTCCTCCTCTAGTCTTGTCGTCTCCTTTGGAGTCTAGGTGGGGCCAGCTGGCAAAGGAGAGCGCAAGAGAGTGGGTTTCAAGCTAAGTGGCAACAGCTTAATGGCCAACACAACTCCCTTATTGCTGGTGTCTGTAGGGTTTTTTCTTGGTCTAGTCGACTTCTGAGGGGATTTCTCCGTTATTCTTCCTGGTGCAAGTCTGACTGCCAGAGCCCTCAGAACTGAGCGCGGGAAGGAGACCGTTTTTTGTATGTAGGCTTTTACTTAATCCCTCTCAGTGTCCGATTACCCAATCAGCAAGGCAAATTTACTTGTGCTTACTTACTAACGTACAGTGAACATTTTCACATTTTTGCACCATATCAAAGATTCTGCTTCTAGGTATGCTTGGCATTTGTCTGTCTCCCAAACTCGTAGCACCTTCCTACAGAACCAAAGCCTCGTTTCAAATTTACAATCCCTGACAGGAACTGAGTACCCAATAAGCAAGGTAAGCACGGGCTTACTTGTGTTTACTTACTAATCTGTAGAGAACAGTTTCACATGCTTTTCACCACATCAAAAACATGTGAAACTGTTCACTACAGATTAGTAAGTAAGCACAAGTAAGCCTGTGCTTACCTTGCTTATGGGATAGTCCACCCCGCCTCTATTTTTAGTATGGCTCCCAGACCTCCATGGCATGTTCAGCCTCTCCTATGAGTAAACCACCCATTAGGGTGGAATTTGGGGAGTCACTCTGAAATGTGCAGTGAGTTAGGGGTTCTGCGGCTCCAATGGCTTCATATGCAGACTTTCAACTTCTGTTTTCAGGCCTTTGTACATCATTGCTTTCAGAGGTGCTTTGCATCTCAATTCCTTAGTACTTCTGGGGTCCTGCTGTATGAGATCAGCCTGCTTCTGGGATTCTTCCACTGCCATCTCATCTTTAATATTCTCTCATCTGCTAAGATATTTGTCCATTTGTTGTCCAAATTCTGATTTGTTTATTCAATCATTCACTTATTTATTCATTCTATTTATTTAGACTGTATTGTCTATAGTTGTTTTTGGTCCCTGTAGGTTATAGCCATTGGTGGCACAAACGGTTTACGCTCAACTACTAACCTAAAGATTGGTGGTTTGAATCCACCCAGGGATGCTGCAGAAGAAAGGCCTGGTGATCTGCTTCCACAAAAATTACAGCCGAGAAAACCTTGTGGAGCAGTTCTACTCTGTCACATGGGGTTGCTATGAGTTGGAATCGACCTGATGGCAAGGGGTTTGAGGGTTTTTTTTTTGTTTACTCCCTATGATGGGCTTTCTGGTGGGAGCAGAGACAAATGTGTGTGTTCAATCAGCCATATTAAACCAGAAGACCAGCTGAGTTTTCTGTGTGGATGTGGCAGACTCTGGCGTGGATCGACAGATGCCAGGTAGAAGCAAATGCCATGAGGCGGTTCTTTTTATTTCCCCTCCATTTTCTCTGGCTTGCTTCTCCCCCAGGTGGCACTTGGGCCTCTGCTTCCGTGTATGACTCAATGCCTATCCTGCAAGATCCTTTCCTTTGTAAATGACACAGCCAAGACTGCTGATGGATATATCATCTTACAGAGAGATCTCCCAGGAATAACACGGGAGCATTTACAGTTTTCATTTCAGTTTTATTGGCCTCTCACTGATGATTGGAAGCAAAGAAGAGCCAAAATAAATGGGCTAATTTATATTCCCTGCTCCTGATGCTCATAAAATACTGCATCTTTATATTGCTGCCAAAAGCAAGGACTGCAGGAAGAGTACTCGAGTGCAATCTAAAGAACTGTAAAAGAGACTCTCTGTTGCTCAATAACTTCCCCTTTTCCATTAAAAAATAACATTTATTGGGCTTGGAATCTTATGGGAGAAAATATATATAGTGTAAGTAAGAAAATAAAAATAATCTCTAATCTCAATACATAGAGATAAACATTTTTAACATTTTGGTATTTTTCCTTTTAGTTTTTTTCAATAGACAAGAAATCCAATGACGTATTGCATTGGGCAAATCTGCTGCAAAAGACCTCTTTAAAGTGTGACAAAGCAAAGATGTCACTTCAGGACTAAAGTGCACCTGACCCAAGCCATGGTATTTTCAATTGCCTCATGTGCATGTAAAACCTGGACAGTGACTAAGGAAGACTGAAGAAGAATTGATGCTTTTGAATTGTGGAGTTGGCAAAGAATATTGAATATACCACGGACTGCCAGAAGAAGGAACAAATCTGTCTTGGAAGAAGTACAGCCAGAATGCTCCTTAGAAGCGAGGATGGTGAGACTATGTCTCACATACTTCGGACATGTTATCAGGAGGGACCAGTCCCTGGAGAAAGACATCATGCTTGGTAAAGTAGAGGCAAACCCTCAAGGAAAAGGATTGACACAGTGGCTGCAACAATGGGCTCAAACACAGCAATGATTGTGAGGACGGTGCAAGACTGGGCGGCACTTTGTTCTGTTGTACGTAGGGTTGCTATGAGTCGGAACCAACTTGATGACACCTAGCAACAAGAAATCTATACAACTGTTTACCTTTAAAAATTTTTATCTTTAAATAAGATAAAAATTTCTTATCTTTAAAAATTCTTCATAAATTATGTGAAAATTCTTTATAAAGTAATTTTAAATTGTTGCGTAATATAACACATATGATATGCCCTCTGTAGGCCTTGTGAACTGTTTTCACTATTATAAGTAATGGTACAATAAGCATCCTTGTGCATAAAGAGTGCTCTGGATATTTGTTATCAGAATATTTCCAAAGAGATCGTATCCCTCACTGGTACTGCATGCAAGTGCTTGTCTCACCACACCCTCAAGAGAAGTGAGTTATTTCCTTTTTGTAAAATCTCCAATTCCTTTTTAAAACCATGACTTGAAATTTAAAAATGCTTTTAAAATAAACTAGATGCATGGCATTGCCATAGCATGTAAGTGGGCTGATGATACAGTTTTATTAACTTTTAACCAGGAAGGATTTTAAGAGATAATTGGTTCTGATAACTAAATACCGTTCAGATAAACAGCCCCCATGTTAATTATTGTAGAAATCAAAACAATTGTCTTTTGCAGACAGTTTCTACAATTAATTTGATATATGTCAAAAAAAAAAAAAAAAAAACCACGCAAAATGCATTGCTGTTAGGTCATTCCAACTCATGGCAACCCCATGTGTTACAGAGTAGGACTGCTCCATAGGATTTTCTTGGCTGTAACCTTAACAGATTCTGGAGCCCTGGTGGTGCAGTGGTTAAGAGCTTGGCTGCTAACCAAAAGTTCAGTAGTTCGAATCTTCCAGCTGCTTCTTGGAAACCCTGTGAGGCAGTTCTATTCTGTTCTGTAGCGTCATTATGAGTCGTAATTGACTCGATGGCAGCAGGTTTGGGGTTTTTTTGGTTAACCTTAACAGAAGCAGATCTCCAGGCCTTTCTTCTGTGGTACCACTGGGTGGGTTCGAACTACCAACATTTAGGTTAGTAGTTGAATGCAAACTGTTTGCACCACCTAGGGACCATCATATTTCAAATAAAAAATAACTCGTTGCCGTAGAGTCAATTTCGATTCATAGTGATCCTAAGTACAGATAATTAATTACATACATTTTGGAAGGGTTCCCTGGGAAATCAGTTGCTGTTCTTGGAAAATCCACTGAATAACTTCTGAAGTTTTTCCATGGCTGGCAAAGATTACTGGTAATACCCGCTTTGATTTTTTTTTTTTTTTTCTTTCCAAAATAAGAATGATTTTAGCTGTGCTGTAAGCAACATGAGGTTAGGGACCAGGTCTGACTTGTTGTACTGGTGCTTTATGAGATGGTTGGTGACTAATTATCATTCATGTGTTAGAGCAGTCCCAACACTGTTCCCTGGAGGACATCCTGGCTCTGGTTTCACCACATAGGCTCCTGCAGAACCTCCCGGTGCAGAGGCTGGTGGCCTTCCGTCCAGGGGAACACAGGAGGATGTCTCAGTTTCCATGGGGCGACATGGACCTCATCCTGCCCAACTGAGTTCTTAAGAAAAGGTGACTAATTTCAGTCAGCAACAGAAGATGTAAGTTCTAAAGTTCCATAACGAGAGTGTAAGCTGGGATTTCTGGTGTGTGCCCAGCAGATAGAAAAGATATTTTAGAGAAGACTGCACAAGGGAAATGCAACTCTCTTAGCTCTAAGTTCTCTAAGCCCTGTTTCTGGATCACAGACATCTATAACCTTGTACTACTTTTGTTTAGTCTTTCCTGGAGTCTCTTCCATTGCACTGTATTTTAATGCTCTGCCTTTCTCTTTGTCTAAGTTTGCTATAGGGAACACTCACATGAAATCAATTATTGAATTTACTACAGAAACTTTAATGAGGGCTTTCACTTTCACATTACCTTAGTCTTATTATTATTATTATCATCACCCTTATTAGAGACACCTAATGAGAAATTTGTTTTAGAATTTTTCTGCCAAGAAAAGTTCTGTTTGCTTCTTTTTGCTCATAAGACTATAGACTGCTCGTTTCTCTTTTTATTCTGGTTGCCAGAAACCGGAAACAGAACTTTCCCAATCATGTCAATATCGTGGTTCCTAAGCCTTGGAATATCTCCTTTTCTTGGTATTCTTTTAAACTTTCATGTATATTTATTTTATAATTTCATTGCATGTATTTTTGTTGTAAGCCACTCCAAATAATCTGTGGAAAGAGAGGAAGTTTAAATAAATGTACATTAAAAGTTGTTCTTCCTGATTAAGGACGGAATAAAGAAATTCATAGAATTAAACAAGAATGAAAACACATCCTACCAGAACCTTTGCGACACTGCAAAAGCAGTGCTCAGTAGTCAGTTTATAGCAGTAAATGCACACATCCAAAAAGAAGACAGGGCTGTCATCAAAACCCTACAACTGGAACAAGTAGAAAGACAGCAGCAAAAGAAGCCCTCAGGTGCCAGAAGAAAGGAAATAATAAGAATTAGAGCAGAGTTAAATAAAATAGAGAATAGAAAAACAATTGAAAGAGTTAACAAGACCAAAAGCTGATTCTCTGAAAAGATCAACAAAATTGATAAACCATTGACCAAACTGACAAAAGAAAAACAGGAGAGGAAGCAAATAACCCATATAAAAAATGAGATGGGTGATATAACAACAGACTCAACTGAAATTAAAAGAATCATAACAGAATACTATGAAAAATTGTACTCTAACAAATTTGAAAACCTAGAGGCAATGGACAAATTTCTAGAAACTCACTACC
>NW_004444231.1:1072772-1074755 GCF_000243295.1 Trichechus manatus latirostris | reverse complement strand
TTACTCAAGAAGAAGAACAAAGTGGGAGGCCTCACACTACCTGATTTTATAACCTATTATACCCCTATGATAGTCAAAACAGCCTAGTGCTGGTACAACAACAGATACATAGACCAAAGGAACAGAATTGAGAATCCAGACATAAATTCATCCACCTATGAGCAGCTGATATTTAACAAAGGCCCAAAGTCTGTTAAATGGAGAAGAGCAGGACTGTTTAACAAATGGTGCTGGCAAAACTGGATATCCATCTGCAAAAAACTGAAACAAGACCCATATCTCACCACGCACAAAAACTAACTCAAAATGGATCAAAGACCTAAATATAAAATTGAAAACGGTAAAGATCTCGGAAGAAAAAATAAGGACAAAACTAGGAGCCCTAATACATGGCATAAACAGAATATGAACCATAAGTAACAATGCACAAGCACCAGAAGAGAGACTAAGTAACTGGGAGCTCCTAAAAATTAAACACTTTTGCTCATCAAAAGACTTTACCAGAAGAGTCAAAAGATAATCTACAGACTGGGAAAAAAGTTTTGGCTATGACAAATCTGATCAGCTTCTAATCTCTAAAATCTACAAGATACTGCAAAACCTCAACAACAAAAAGACAAATAACCCAATTAAAAAATGATCAAAGGATATGAACGGCACTTCGCCGAAGAAGATATTCGGGAGGCTAACAGACACATGAAGAAATGCTCACAGTCATTAGCCATTAGAGAAACGCAAATGAAAACTACCATGAGGTACCATCTCACCCCAACAAAGCTAGCATTAATCCCCAAAACACAAAATAATAAATGTTGGAGAGGTTGTGGAGAGACTGGAACACTTATACACTGTTGGTGGGAATGTAAAATGGTACAACCACTTTGGAAATAGATTTGGCGCTTCCTTAAAAAGCTAGAAATAGAAGTACCATACGATCCAGCAATCCCGCTCTTTGGAATATATCCTAGAGAAATAAGAGCTGTCACACGAATAGATATATGCACACCCATGTTCATTGCAGCACTGTTCACGATAGCAAAAAGTTAGAAACAACCTAGGTGGCCAACAACGGACACATGGATAAACAAATTATGGTATATTCACACAATGGAATACTACGCAATGATAAAGAACAATGATGAAGCCGTGAAACATTTTATAACATGGAGGAATCTGGAAGGCATTATGCTGAGTGAATTTAGTCAGTTACAGAAGGACAAATATTGTATAAGACCACTATTATAATAACTCAAGAAAAGGTTTAAACACAGAAGGAAACATTCTTTGATGGTTATGAGGGTGCAGAGGGTGGGTGAGGGTTATTCACTAATAAGATAGTAGATGAGAATTATCTTAGGTGAAGGGAAGGACAGTATACACTATAGAGGAAGTCAGCACAGCTGGACTAAACCAAAGCTAACAAGTTTCCTGAATACAATCAAACTCTTGGAGGGGCAGAGTAGCAGGGTTGGGGGCCTGGGGACCATGCTTTCAGCAGACATCTAGGTCAATTGACATAACAAAGTTTACTAAGAAAATGTTCTACACCCTACTTTGGTGAGTGGTGTCTTGGGTCTTAAAAGCTAGCAAGTGGCCATCTAAGATGTATCAATTAGTCCCAACCCACCTGGAGTAAAGGAGAATGAAGAACACCAAAGACGCAAGGAGAGTATTAGCCCAAGAGACAGAAAGGGCCACATAAACCAGAGACTGCACCAGCCTGAGACCAGAAGAACTAGATGGTACCTGGCTACCACCAATGACTGCCCTGACTAGGAACACAATGGAGAGTCCCTGATGGAGCAGGAGAAAGGTAGGGTGCAGAACTCAAATTCTAGTAAAAAGACCAGACTTAAAGGTCTGACTGAGACTGGAGGAACCCCAGAAAGCATGGCCCCTGGACTCTCTGTCAACCCAGAACTAAAATAATTCCAGACTCCAACTCTTTAGAAAAAGATTAGACTGGACTATGAGACATAGAGT